>NC_051180.1:198582071-198688810 GCF_013339695.2 Rhipicephalus sanguineus
GTACTGCTGCGTGTAATGTGCAACGACGTTCATATTCTAACGTCGTGTAACGACTTTAGAATATTGTCACAAAAGTCGCATATGCTTAACATTGCCTGCGCATAATGTCCTAAGGTACGTCATGAATAGGGTCTTTTCTTTGTCTTTTTTTTTTTTCACTTACGCCCAAGGCGAAAGCGCTCTAATTCTGTTCTAGAATGGTGTGGCCGTGAGCGTACGTGCACCGCTTAGTGTGTGTTAGCGTGAGCCGTAGACGAGCACCCGAGCTGCGTGCCTGATCATGTGTTTTTGTTTTTGTCTAGTATGGAACTGCTTGCCGTGAAGGTCACCGCCAGCAGAGCCAGAGCCTTAAGACGTGCATCCGAAATACTTGTCAGATCATGTGCTTTTGCTTGTGTTTTGTCTGAACCACCGGACGTTGTGTCCGAGCCACGTTTCAGATCATGTGCTTTTGTTTTGTCTATTGTTAAACGGCTTGCCGTAAAAGTCACCGACAGCGGAATCTGAATCACGGGACGTTGTATCCGAGCTACGTCTTAGACCGTGTGCCTACGCGACCGCGTGACTGGTGTTTTGTCTGTGAGCTACTGGTTCGCCCGTGAAGGACACCGAAGTGAAGTGTGAACCATGCACGGTAGCAACCAGTGCCTACGTGACCGTTTCAAGGATGCATCGACACTACATTAGAAGCTGGGACCGGGCAGCCGAAGAAACGTATAAAAAACGGCCCCATCCCTATTGAAAATCGTGGGTTGGTGGATGCTGGAAATCTTGGTGGACATGGTGGAAACAATAGTGGACAAGGTGGAAAGAATAGTGGACGTGGTGGAAGCTGTGGTGGTCATGATGGCTGATGATGGCGAGAGTGGAAAAACGGTGGCAGATGGTGGTGGTGGTGGCGAGCTTCTTTTGGTGTTAAGTGGGAAAATGCTGGCTGATGGTGACGAGCAAAACTGTTTTGGTGGATGACTTGGTGAACAAGCTGGATGACGGTGGCAGGATGGAAGCATGGTGGATGACGGTGGCATGATGGAAGTGAACGTGACATTATGTGAAGTCGCTGTCAGTTCTAATGTTTTCCTCTTGAATGTGCAGAAATATATGCCGTTCAAAGAAGCCAACAACCGATCATTAAGCTTTCCAGCACTATTGTTTTTATTCATGCGGCGCCAATAACCGCCACAAGTTTTCTGGAGCACAGCAGCCGTCAATGTTTACATTTTACGCACGTACTTATCAGGTTTACATCCGCGATCTGCTGCTGCATTTTGATGTTTACAAGTCTAGAAGTGTCGGTGTGAACAGCGACAGTAACTGTGTTACATCGCCGCGCATTTGCCGAGAAGTAAATGAGTCCTTCCAGCGGGGAGACCACAAAACAGCCTCCGCTTAATACCGCCACGCTTGAAACGCAACTCTGGCAATTCTTGCACACTCACTTACCGCAGCGGCACTTTAAGGTAATAGTGAAAATGCATGCGACGCTGAAATGCACAAACGTTTACCTTCGGCCTGCGTCGAGATAAGCCCCACCAAGAATGACTACCACCATCATATTCTACCACCATGATTGCCACCAAAGGCTAGGCATATAGCGTAGCGACCGAGTCCGTCTACGTGTTATCGGCGCTTCTGGTTTCAGTATACACGATTCCCGGTGAGTACGAATGACTTTACAGCACACCTGTGGCATCGGTTAACCTAAATGAAGCATTTTTTTTCTTGTGTACGGTGTCCGCACAAGAAGCGATGAGCATAGATGCGACGCTCTTCCAGCAAACGCCTCCGGTTACCAACCGCCGCCGGTCGCACTCGCCGGCGCTTCTCTGACACGTATGCGAGAACCTAGACTTGTCAATTCGTACGCCTTACTGAACCAATATGATGGCATATTTTTCCCGCGCGCTGCACTTGTTTTGGCCCAGCTGTTATGCAGTTGTAGCTAATGATACAGCGTCAGATCAGTGCGCTGGCACGGCTGCGCTGTACGTTGCGCGAAAAAAAAGAAAAAAACATCACAGAAATTTGGCAGATCCCTCGTACCTTGGGAGTCGATGCTATGCGAAGCATGCGGCGGGTAGGTGACAGTCGCGTAACTTTTTTACTGAGCAGTACGTTACAAAATGACGCTAAAGATTTGTATAAATTTTATACGCACACATATATATGTTGAAGAGCCGATATGTGTTATATAACTAGTTGTTTACGGTTGGGTAACGCTGCCACTGGCAACGTGGGTATTACCAACACCAGAAGCGGTAAGCTGATATGTAGTGCTTATACGTGTCCCGAGAACTCATGCACGTTTTACGAACCGGTGTGCATGTGTGCAAGAAGTTCTGTAGTGCTTATACGTGTCCCGAGAACTCATGCACGTTTTACGAACCGGTGTGCATGTGTGCAAGAAGTTCTTGACAGTTCTTGAACAAGGGCGTCATCACCGTGATCAGTGAGCACCAGCAGCTGGTCATGGCTTGTTATAGGATCCGGTCGTGATCGTGGTGACGAGGGGTCCATGTGTGGTGAAGTATGTGGTATAGTAGAGCTGTTGGAATTCGTGGATGCCTCGGTCATTTCATCGACAAATTGTCTGTCGACAGAGCCGGCGACATGTCGGAACCTGAAGCCACCCTTCGCGTTGGTGAGGTATAGGCCGTCGAGGCTGGTAGGCCTGGATAGTGCTACGTAGACCAACATCAATGGATGGTGTTTGTCGTATTCGTACACTACCTGAGCGTATGTGTCCTACGTAGCCTAGTCTACAAAGCGGCTGTCAATCAATCTGGCATCATCCTTGGTCAGCATGAGGCCATCGCCCAGCCTCGTTAGAAATAAAGAGGCCACTGCGTCGTTCTGATGGACGAAGTGCACTTTACGGTGCGGTAATGTGGATATCATATGTAACTTTCGTTAATGTATTCCTCCGGGCTCGAGCAATGCTTCAATATAGCTTGCTGAATCATAGAATACAAACGTAATCTTTATTAGACTGCTGTGAAAGCGGAGCCAACACTGGAACTACAGACGTTGATCTGATATGACGCGTGTATCGTAGGAGTACATATCGTAGGAGTATCATGTAGTGTTTATTGCTTTCTTGTAAAATTAGATAGCCAGCACCACAAGCACAATTGGCGTAGCACCGATATTACGCCTGCGTAGGCTCTTTTTCCAAACCAGTTTATAGACCTGGCGTGGCTCAGCGGTAGAATACCTGATTGCCACGCAGAATGCTTGGGTTCGATTCCTGCTGGGATTCTAATATTCATTCTTTCTATTCGTTGAGTCCCCGCTGCCGATGTTGGTTTTCCTTAACGTTTTAGCATTTAAGTAACCAATGTCTGTTCTCGCCATTCTTAGGTAGATATAAACTGTCAATCACCTGTGGCGCATACCCGTACACCGCGGCCCATGGTAAGCGGGTATGTGCCACACGTGACTAGTGGAAAGGGTTTGACGACGTACGCGACAGGATTTTAACGTTATTCCTGTCATGACCCGGCAATCATATTCGTCAAATCCTCTTACCCTCCCAGGCAAATTTTGGTCTACACCAAGTAAAGGAGGCGATCATGAGAGCACCCAGACGTAGGCGGCTAGATAGATAGATAGATAGATACGTAGATAGAAACGCTCAAAGTGCCAGAGGTTCGCTAAGAAATGCTTCGCATTTAATACTCAATCAATTGTACGCGCGTATTTATCGAATGAGATTAGAGTCGACAGAAAGCCTCTGCACTTGTCGCACTTTGGAAAAAGCGAGAAACGGCTATTAAAAACTTCGGCGCAGTAGCTCCTTGCTCCACTTGACATATTTCTTTGGAGTTACGTTGTGAATTCTAAAAGAAAGTTAGCGCTGTTGCCATTATCGACGTGCCATTCGTCCCCGGCAGCAGTTTGTTTGCGTTTAATAACTACGCAAATTTTAGTAGGATGTGAAGTCTGTCTCCAGTATGAGACATACAAAGCTGAAGCCAAACGGTGTATTCGTATGTTGACTAGTCATTTTGCAAGTCGCTAAGCAAGTGTCAGCGTGGCGTAGTGGTAAAGTACTCGGCTCGGCATCCGCAGGTCGGACGTTCGATTCCCAGTGGCGGAAGTTTTTTTTTTGCGCACGGTTTCTTTTTTCTTTTTTTTGTACTAGTGCTTTCTACATCGCCTTCTGTACAATTATTTATGTGTGACGGCTAGGCACGATGTTGCCGACGCTGTAGATCCGTTTTACGCTCCGTCATTCTCCAGCATCCATCATGCCAGCATCCAGCATACACCACGTGCCACCATCTTCCAGCACCATAATCCACCATAATGGTGGATGGTGGAATCCACCATTCCTCATGGTGGATGAATTTTCAATAGGGATCCTATGCTTCATCAGTCTGCTCTGCGCCGGAGAAGAAATCCACGCTGGGGGACTCCCGGGGGCACAGCGCAGCAAGCAACACGCCGGAAACCCAACACCCCGAGGCAACGCGGAGCCGCCGCCGACCCGTCTCGCCAGCTTCAAGGGTCACTTACGCTCGGTGCCGGTGTTGAAGGACTCTGCTGCGCCCGGTTACGTATGTCAATCGCTTGACTTAGTGGACTGCGAACTCTAATTGTTGGTTCAGCTTTTGCTGTTTGGTCATCCATCCGATTTTGCTCATTGTCGCTACATATTTCAACTTTCATGCATGATGCACTTATTCGCAATAATTGTGGAATGTATAATTAGTTCACCCTTGTATTCTAGATAACTGTTCGGTTATTGTGGAAATATCTTTATCTTTGTTTAAACACATTATTAAAGCTTGTTGTTCTTTGATTGGAGAAGGCCCTTGACTCCTTCATACCGGCGATTGGCGCAAGCCATACACCAGAGGCCCAACCCCCATGCCACATTTTGGGAGAAGCTTGTGCTTCGGCCTCGAGTCGTGACATTATCTGGCGTCCGCGACAGGACCCTTGGTGCAAAGCAGCCACCTTGAACGGGTCAGGAACCTTAGCCAATTATCCTTTTTGTGCACTGAGAGTTTTGTATTGTGAGCAACGGCAACAAAGTGAAAAACCTGCATTGATAAGTGCATGATCGCTCATTTGCGTGCCTAAGGTTTGCTTTCACTATGGAGCTGGAAAAGCTTGCATCTAACGTCAGCTCGTGGTGAAGCCTCTTCCCAAGAACATGCTATCGGGCAGACATGACGGAAGGCGGTCTGCCAGAGCGAAAGACCTTTATGAAAAATACAAAAACAACCAATTCGTTGCGTATGTGGACGCGACCAAACAAAATGACCAATGGTATACCGTAAGTGTGGTGACCGGAGAGGGGCAGATTATCAATACCGCCTCGGTACAGGTGCCCTCCGCCGTAGAAGCTGAAGAGACCGTTATTGCTTTGGCCATGACGAGCGCCTCCGCTCGAACGATTTTAAGTGACTCGAAGAGAGCCATCATCAATATCTCGAAAGGGAGCATAAACATTAGAGCGGCGAGGAATTTAAAAAACTGCCAGCGTGACAAAATAATTGAATTAGTATGGGTCCCTGCCCACTCGGGGAACCCTGGGAACGAGGAGGTGCACCGCGTAGCCCGAGGTCTAACAAACCGGGAGGCGCGTCTCTCGGACCCGGTCTACCCTGGTGAGGCACCGACTTCTTTTAATGATATAACGAATATCTATAAAAGTGAACGGCGAGTCTACCCTCCGCCCGATGAAACCCTCACGAGAGCGCAGGCCACGATCCTTCGCCGCATTCAAACTGACTCATTTCCTAGTCCTCATCGGCTGGCGCTAATTACATGCGGATCGGTTAGCCCAATCTGCCAAAATTGCAGCCCGCAAGAATTGGCCACACAAAATCACATATTGTGGGGCTGTGAAGGCTTTCCTCCCCCCAGAACGCTCCTGCCAGCTCGCTCACAGTCAACGTGGGAGGAGCTTATTAAAACTCCCATTAAGGAAACGCAGCTAGCTATTGCTGCCTGGGCCGAAAGGGTCGCTGCCCACGTGGAGCCACCCTGAGGACCGCACCATATGTGTAAATAAAGTTAGCGGAACTGAGAAAGTGGATAGAGGAGGAGCAGGCGAGACAGCGTGAGGAAAGAGCCTTGGCACGAGAGGCAGCAGAAAGAGAGCGAGAAGCAGCGGAGAGAGAGCACGCAGCATCACTTAAAGCAAGCGAATGTGAGGTAGAAGCATTACGTGTTAAACTGGAACTTCAAAAGCTGAGGAGAGAGAATGATAGTGATGTTAGCAGCACTCAAGAGAGGGATGCCGACATCGGCTTGCGGTTTAATGCGAGCAAACTCCTCATCGCATTTGATGAAAGGAAAGATGATCTTGATGCGTACATACGCCGCCTTGCGCATGCTATCAGTTCTTTCTTTCTTTCACCGAGTATACATGTGTGATGTTTTCATCAAATAAACAGTTGTTAGTTTGCGCTCGTGCGTGTACTACCTGTTGTTTTTCCGTCTGTCTTCGTGTTCAAAAACAACGCGTCGCAAGTGTTAACATGTACAACCAACTAACCCCTACCATGGCCCTTCTAGGCGATGTGCCCAGCGGGCGAGGCGGCCTGTGGGATCCTTCAATGACGACAACTAGAATAGTAATGATGGTCGGTGACGACATCAAATTGGCGACCATACTGCCACGCGCGCTTCTTTTATTATTTTTATCTAACAAGTCCGTTGCGCGAGCATCCGCTGCCTTGCGCAAGCGGCGCCGTAAGGTCTGGGAACCTTCTAGATTATGTTAGAATCTTCTTATAGGCCTGAGCGCGCAGACGCGAACAGCTGAGATTATTCTGGAACTAACGCGGCCACCAAAGGCTCGAATGTCCGATGCCGCATGTATGAAAAGCCGGTGCGCCTTGCCGCGGTTCTGTTTATCGTATAAGGGTACTTGCTTGGGCCAGTTGGTATCTATTCATTGTTACGTTATTGCGAAACACTTTGAGGACGAGGACTGAACCACAGGTTTATCGACGGTAGACGCTCTGCTCGGCACTATCAGTGTACAGCGTGCATTGCTTGTAGTCTGACTTTCCGTTTCCCGGCCACAAGTTCAGCCAAATAAAGAGCTTCATCTTGAACACGCCGACTGCTTCCTTCGTCAACGTCACGACCCCGTGATATTACAAATAAGGGCGGGACTTTGTAAGGGCCCAGATGATCGCCAGGCACTCTTTATCCGTGACGGTGTGATTGGTCTCGGTCTCAGTAAGCGTACGACTTGTATATGCCACGACATATTCGGGAAACCCTAGTTTGCGCTTCGCAAGGACATCGCCGAGGCCTACACCGCTGGCGTCCGTGTGTGGGGCGCCAACGGAGTGGCGTAGTATGGGAGGAGACGTCAACAAACGACGGAGCTTTGCGAACGCGTCGTCGCACTCGGACCACCACGTATTTAGGGGCCCGTTACTTCCAAGGAGCTTCGTCAGCGGCGGTACGATGGTGGCAAAGTTTCGAATGAAGCGTCGGAAGTAAGAACACAACCCTACGGATCTGCGCAGCTCTTTGACGGACGTAGTTGTTGCAAATTCGCCCACGGCCCGATGCTTGGCTGGAGCGGGGAGGATTCCGTCCTTGGACACGACTTAGCCTAGGATTGTCAGCTGCTGTGCTGCACACCGGCACTTCTTCAGATTAAGTTGGAGGCCGGCGTTGCTGAAACGCGTCAAAACATGCCGCAGACTTGCCCCATCTCTGCGGCATCTCTGCGGCATGCCGCAGACATGCCGCAGAGATGCGTGGAGAAGTCCGGAGCGAAAACGACGACGTTGTCGAGGTAGCAGAAGCACGTGTGCGATTTCAAGTTGCGCAGAACGGTATTCATTCGCTGGCGCATTGCACAGTCCAAACGGCATGACGTTGAATTCGTACAAGCCGTCGGGCGTATCAAAGGCCGTCTTCGGTCGAGCGTTATCAGACATGGGTACTTGCGCTGAGCGCAAATAGTGTGATGAAAATAATGCTGCTTGTTGCAGGTTGTCAACGCCGTCGTCTATTCGAGGTTGGGGATAAACGTCCTTACGGGTGATCTTATTGAGTCGTTGGTAGTCCACACAGAACCGCACAGAACTGTGCTTCGTTGCAACGAGAACGACAGGAGACGCCCACGGACTGTTTGAGGGTCGAATAACGTCGCGGCGAAGCATGTCTTCCACTTGCTCGTTAATTACACGACGCTCTGCTGGCGATACGCGATATGGACGTTGCCGCAGTGGTGGTTGGATGCCAGTGTCGATGCGATGCGTTACAGCGGACGTGCGGCCGGGTCAAGTTTGCGCGACATCGAACGAAGTTCTTCCAACAGGCAGAAGAACTGGGAACCCTAGACCGGCGTGAAGTTGTCAGCGATGGAGGATAAGTACATCAGCGGGTGACGAATCAGATGTGGAAACATCACTGAGCATACGGGAGCTGGCGCAACGAGTGTTATCCGGTGCGTCCATAACATGTGCGTCTCCGAAGTGTTCCGCTTTGTCGAGACATTCACCTCGCACCTTCGTAACAATGTACGGGAGTCGGTTGCCGTTGGTAATAAAAATTTCGGTAACGACTTGCGTGGTCGCAAATGGCACCAGCAAGGTCCCACGGTGCAAACGCGGTCAAACGGAGAAAGGCGTGCAACGGTGTCAGAGAGACCGGCGCAGTTGACTGACATAGCTGTTGAGTTCGGAGGCATTTTGCTGATCGTCTTTGACGAGTACCTTGCTCGAAGCCGATGGACTGTCTGCTGGCGTCAACTCTGATATTGGTGAGGGTTCTATTTCGGCTGGTGCGCAATGAATTACGGCGTCGTGGCGGGAGAGAAAATCGCATGCCAGGATGACGTTGTGAGAGCATGCAGAAAGTACGATCAATTCGACGGCGTACAGAGCACCTTGAATGATGATACGGTCTGTGCGTACTGCTCTAGGATGAATTCTTTGGCCGCTAGCTGTACGGAGGGAGAGCCCGGAAAGTGGCGCCGTCACTTTGCGTAGTAAGCGGCTGACGACGTTTGGTGAGACTCGAGGCACCTGCACGCGATTGCAATAGCGTGCGACGTGACCAGTTCAACCGCACGGAAAGCAGATGGGGCGGTTGTCAGAAGTGCGCCATCGGTTCGTCGTGGTAGGCCCCATCCATGTCGTAAGACGCGATCGACAGGGTGGCTCCTGGTATGACTGCAGGGTGGGCTGCAGTCGGGGCGTTTGTATGACTTCGGCGTACGCACCCGGCACTCTCGCTTCGAAGGCCTGTGGTCTCGCGAAGGCTTCGGCGTAGCTAAGCGTGCCAGCAACAGGGATCGCTTGGGGCGGCTTTCCTGGCTACAACTTGCGCGTAGCTGAGTGGCGCAGGCACTGGAGGCGGCTGGTGGTATTCAGGAATGACCTCCGCGATTTCCTGCTGAATCGCTCGGCGGAGGGGAGGCAGAAGTGTAGTTGGCTGCTCAACATGTTGCGGCGGAGCGTAAGCCAGTAGAGAGAGAGCAATTTTTGGGCAAGTTGGTGATCCATTATGTGACTAACAGCGCAAAAGAGGACAAGGGACCAGGAAAAAGCCCTGGCGGGCAATTTCCTCCAGCACGAACGACTTGATTCGGCGTGAGGATATATATATATATATATATATATATATATATATATATATATATATATATATATATATCGATACGGTGAGCAAGGCGGACTAGTCAGAAATGGCCGACAAGACAGCGAGATCAGCGTGATGTGATGGTGGTCGACGGGTCATGAAGCGCTGCCGGCGCAGCTCCTCGTAGCTTTGTCACAGCGTGATGACCTCTGCCAGTGTGCGAGGGTTTTTGGCGAGCAGCATAGTGAACACATCGTCATCGATGCCTTTCATAACATTCCTGATTCTGTCAGACATTCTCGCGTCGGCTTTCTTGCCGAGTCAAGGATGTCTTCAATGTAGCTCTTGAAGGATTCACCGTCCTGCTGAGCTCGTCCACGTAAACGCTGTTCGGCTGGGCGGCCAAACAAGTCGAGAAGGGCGGTCTTGAAATCGGACCACGTCGGGAAATCGGTCGCGTGGTTGTTGTTCCACAGGCCTGCCACACCCGAGAGGTAGAAAACCAAGTTGCTGAGTTTGCCTGCCTCGTCCCATTTATTAGGGACGCCCACGCGCTTGTAAATCGCAAGCCAGTCCTCCATATCGGTGCCATCCGCGGCGGTGAAGGCAGGTCGGGGATACGGGCAGGGATGCCACTGACTTTCCTGTCAATGTCGCCAAAAGTCGCCATATTTCTTCAAATTTCGCCAAAAATGTCGCCACTCTAAATATGCGTGGCATGCCGAGTAATAAAAAGTGAAAATTATGTGTAGCCCTGTAGAATACAGTACAATCCATAACTCCTAAATTATACTGACGTGTTCCAATGCAGTGGCATCGCCAGCTTTACCATGGCAGTGCTTGGGGCGTCTGGTTCTCCGACTAGCCGTCAGATGGGCTTGTTCGCGCATGGATTACCAGCCGTTATGAATGGAACGCTCATGATATCTTTCCATCGCAGTCCGCTCGTTGTAAAGGTGAAAGTGTGGTAAACCTCGTGTGAAAATCGCAAGAGCGTTGTTTGTAGACAGCTTTATGTCCCCATACAGGAATTAAAAACCTTTATTGAAGGTAATGCGACAGAACTCTTCAAGGAACCAATCATTAGTGATTATTATGCCGTTTGAGTACGAACTGATACGATACCTGGCGCCACTACCTATTTCTTATAGTAACTTAAAGGGGTGGTGCCACTAAATTTGTGGCTTGCGCGTTCTTTGCTGTAAGCGTTTACTATAGCTCCAGGAAGCATGATGCACGCACCAAGATTCATCTATTCTCGCTAAATAATTTAATATCGCTGTTTGATGTGGACAACTTTCGGTTTCGGTTTCTGGGCGCCGAGGTTGGGCAGTGACGTAGAAGTGTAGGAGGCGTGGTCACGTGACCACACAAGGCTGTGACGCACTTAGCCAGGAAGCTATCGAAACTCGGCGAGTGATGTAGCAACCGATGCTTTGCCGGTACTATAGTGAATTGGAATATACTCTAGTTCACTACAGCCGGTACGTACGTTGCGGAAGTGGCGGAGGTCAGGAGGTCACTCACGTTACTACAGCAGATCTGGTGTGACGTCACTACAACTTTCGTTGCCCATCCTACAGATCTAGGTCAGAGTTGGCGCGCTAGCGATGGGTTTCGATCGGGAGAATGGGCATTTAGGTACACTTTGGAAGTGAATTAAAATATATTCTAAACGTTTGCTGTGTCCGAGCCTTCGTGTGGAATGTCCTTGCATACAGGGGAAACCCAGAACAGGCTTGTTATAGCCTCGAAATTTAATGGCACCACCCCTTTAAATGAAAGAATGTAAAATGGTATATAGCAATTGTTTTTACTGCACATGCTCGCCGAGAACAGCAAGAAATACCCGAGTAATTTTTTATTGCACGCACGCCACGCATCCGCCACTCGGCCATAAATATCCCATGATACTTGACTCCAACGCACTTCCCGGGTTTCACGGAAGGGACACTACTGGTAAACGCTGGAAGCCCCGGGATAATTCGCCGTCATTTGGCGAAGAACTTCCTCCGAAACAGCATAGTTTGTTGACGCCTTTCACGGCAAACGAAGGCCGCGTTTCAGCCCTAAGATGGACTCCAAAAGGCCCAGCTTCATCTTATTGCGAAGTTCCGTGTTAGTCAAGGTTACATCAGAAAAAGAACCTAGAAGGCACTGAGACCGGGCTAGTTGGTACTGATCCATAGTTTCTGTAAGCGCGAAGGGCACGTAACACAATCGAAGGACGAGCGCCGCTTTCAACTAAGGTTTTAACTAAGGTTTTGTTACGTGCCCTTCGCGCTTACAGAAACTGTACATGAGAAAAGACTGTTTCCGCTTCGGCATTTGAGATCGGAAGTGTCAGGATCCTGATGGCTCTAATGGCGCCTCATACCTGACACCACAAGCCTGAATGCTAGCGCCTGATACCAAAAGCTTGTGGTGGAATTAGTTTCGGTTGAAGCGAATACAGAGCGAAGCAGTCGCTACAAAAAGAGAGAGCTAGATGGCGTACGCAGCCTTCCTTCAGATAAATTAATATCATTACAGTGCAATCATAGTACAAAAATCGAATAACTTAATTACAAAGCAACGGAAATAACCTCATCGAAAGTACTGCGTGACGTTTACAGTGCCCTCACCACGCTTTCTGTGCGGTCAAGCTTACACTACACATTCGCCTCGGTGCAGTTTCTGAAGGCTGCCCAGAGAAGCCGACTTCTGGGTCTGCCAGAAAAGCACGTTAATAACAACAATAAACTCTACATACAGAAATAGGGGGGTACTCAAGCAGTGACGAAGTCGAGAAGCTTTTCAGAAAAGTCGTCGTCTAGCCACTTCAGAAGTGAAACTTTAGAGATGCTTAAAGCACCTAAAGAACTTAGTCTAACAGCACTGCCTAACGGCACGCGAAGCAATCCACTGACTTACATTTTGCTGGGAGTTCGCTGGAGGAGGCACCAGTACCTCCGGGATCTAGATTAATTGAGGCGATCCACACGAGAAACAGAATGGGCGTACTGGATTACGTGTAAAGTGCGCGTCCTACTTGTGAGTTCAAAACCAAGAAAATTAGAAAAAATTTCGACCATTCGTTGGGAAGACAATGAGCACAGAATGCACAACTCAGTCGAAACCTAAGCCGAAAATCGCCAAAAATTCGCCATGTCGCACGCACAATTTTAGGTCGCCACGGGCTTCTCAAATTCGCCAATTTGGCGAAAAGTAGCCACTATTGGCAACCCTGGATACAGGGGACAACGGGACAAGCGGTCGGTGCAGGGGGAGCCGTTTGCTGGGCGGCGTCTTGAGGCATGGTAGATGGGACGGTACGGCATCGAAGCGCCAGGGAATGGGGACCGAAGTTGTTGTAAGGGCACATCACTCTCCACCATAAAATGTGGAGCTCACGCAGACTCACTCACGAAACATATCTTACCCTTAGAGCTCCCTCGGAGATGAGACTCACGGCTCAATCTGAGTCTGAGTGAGTCGATTCATGAGTCCGTTAGCCTATAATTAGCCTTTTTCTACCATAATGTCAATGCTCCTTAACGCCAATATCTCGCATAATCGGTGCGCTACTTAGCACCTTGGATCTCGTACCTTTAAATACGAGTTTCTGAGTTTGCAGTTCAATGAGGACCTTTTTATTGAAAGAGATGACTCACACGAGATATTTTTATCAGTAACTTCCCGTGAAGAAGTTTACGGGGGGAGGTCAAGGCACCCCCTCCTCCTTCTCAACTCGCCCCTCTGATCAATAAATATTGAGCTGACGTATGAACGGTAGCGCGTTGAAGTATGTGGGACTATACGTGAGTATAAATTAGAAGGGTAGCGGCTCGTCGTGAGTATAAACGTGAGCCGACATAAGGCTGATAGTAATGCTGAAGTTGAGTAGATAGAACCATAGGTCGGCAAAAAATATGGAGCTCACTCGGACTAACTCAAGAAATATATTTTGCCCTTAGGGCTTACTCGGACTCAGACTCACCAAAATTTTCCTCAACCGGACTCACTCGGACTCAGGCTCACCAAAATTTTTCCCAACACAACTCACTCGGACTCATACTCACAAAAACTTTACTCACCCGGACTCACTCACACTCACGTCGACTCATGAGTGTGTTTGCCGACCTATGCTCTCCACCAATTTGTTAAAGCGTTTATTTGACGGCACTCAAGGAAAATACTCAATGGCGACAGACAAGGCAAAAGCACGGGCTCTCAGCGCGAGCGGCGTTCTTTTAGGAAGGAGCCCCCTAGAAGGAGCTGGAGAGCGCAACTCAGTTCCAAGGCTTCGCTAGTCGGAAGAAGTATTCTCACTGAAGCCGAAGCAATATTAGCAAATGAAGACACACACCTTACAAACAAAGTAACTCATAATTTATTGGTTCACGTGGCGGCCGGTGGACCGGCCTTCGTCAGAGTGAATATGGTTACAGTGCGCCGTCGTTTTTAATCCCTTGGGTGGTACCACAGTCTTTCTTTCTTTTTTTGAAAAGCAGACAAAGGCAGATGAATGCACGTGAGGGGCACCAGAAGCGTGAAAAGATCACGTTTACAGCTTTGTGCGCAACAGTAGCCAAATGTTGGCCACGTGCGAGTAAGCAAAAGACAGTCCGCCTTGTCTGTTAAAAAAAAAAAAAGAGGCCATGCAGAACGCGACAACAAGTGGCATCTTTCTGCGAAACAGCAGGCAGGTGCGGTTGGACATGTGCATGTACAAGACAGACTCAATTCGCCACGATTACTCATTTCGCCACACTTGAGCCTATCACCGTGGCAGAAATGCCGAACCGCTCGCGATGGCTTATTACCTTAGTGTCAAACATAATGGGAAAGTCACACAGTGTTAGTTGGCAGGGACCACACGTTCGAACACAGGCTCTAAAATGTGCCACAGTGGTTTGTCAACGCACAAGAACGCGACAGATAAATAAAAAAATCAGGTGAAAATAAAAAGAATGCAGAATAAACAGATGCAGAGTGAGTCAGGACGGAATTAGTGCGATGCTCCCTGACAGGTTTTTAAGTAGTTGGGTGATTGACAGCATCATCAATTATTCTTTCAAGGTATTTCTGTGTAAGGCGAACGCTCAGTGAGAATCAGTCTTCTTTGTGCGAACATATGTGCTCGAACCGATGCGCCTGGCTGTAATGAATTTCCGTCCTGCAGTGTCTCACATGACTACTACGAAAGTGTAAGTACTTGTGAGTGTCCGTTGGCTTTCTGTAAAGTTTGGAAACTGATCTGTTATTGGATAATGAAACGGTAACGCTTAGAAAGTTTATGCTATGGCCCGAGTGCTCATGAGGAAAAGAAATAGTAAGATGAACCGAAGTCGGTGAATGAAGAATTTTAAAAGGTCCGTTGCCAGACCATGAAGATGTCGTCAGTGTAACATTTACAGCAGAGTGGCTTTAAGCTGCGCGAGGCGATGAATTGTTCTTCTAGAAATATACTGAGTATGTGCAGCGCAATGGTACGAAGACAAGAGAAGACACACAAACGACATAGACTGGCGCTGACTTCCAACTGATTTATTGAAAAGCACGGAGCCCGCTTTTATGCATGCGCACCTGTTAGCAACAACTCAAACGCATCATCAGGGACCATACAAAACCTGCATCTCTTTGTCACTTAGATAAACACTTGGTGTACTTACACACCTGATACCAGATTTCTTAATGTGAGCTGCCTCGATTATTTCTCTTTCTGTTTTTGTTTTTGCATGCTTTATAACGTCGCGCGATCAAAGTGCGGGGTGCATTTACACTTGTTGCAGTGATCTGCCAGATGTCCGCCTGATTCGTTTTTTACATTCAAAAATGCTCACGTGCTCTGATGTTGAAACATCGGCCCGTCTGCCCAATGTACTCTTTTCCACAGCTGAGTGGTATTTTATATACCACGTGAGTCACACAATCGGTGTAACGGTGAACATGCTTCTTCGTGCAGGATTTTTTCTTTTCTTTGGTGAGCATAGGGCAAATCTGGCCTAACTTACATGGCGCAGAAAACATGTGACTCACGTGGTATATAAAATACCACTTTTCATTTATCTTTTCTTTTCATTTATCTTTTCAGAGGTGTATCAGCAGTGCTTCTACACCTCTCAGAGAAGTTCGTGAATACAAGTGTCTGGGTGTCACAATAACAAACAACTTATCCTGGAATGCTCATGTTTCCAACATATGCAAGGCTGCTTTCCAGAAGCAATTTTTTCTAAGACATAAATTAAACAGGCTCCCCCTAACACTCGCTCAACAGCATATTACTACCTCATCCGTCCTAAACTAGAGTATGCGTGTATCGTGTGGGACCCTTATACAAAATCTAACATTGACGCTTTGGAAAAGTCCAACGTAAAGCAGTCCGATTCGTTTTTCCAAATATCGCTCAACCGACTCCCCAACCAGCCTTATATGCCTGCTAATAACATCCAAACTTTGAAATTACGAAAGAAAATTCATCGACTAAAGTTCATTTTCTTGCTGAAAAACAATAATTTTCCATTGGTCGACGTCCCTTCTTGAAGGCATTTTGTAGGACGCCGAACGAGACATCGCCATGCAGAATCCTAACGCCTCATCTCACGAAAACTAACCATTTCAATACTGTTTCTTTCCCCGTGCCATAACTGACTGGAACGGCTTATCCTTACCTAATTTATGCAGCACTCATGCTATTGATGCAATTGGTTCTTGGACATGTCGTTGCTTTTGTGCATCTTTTGCTACTCTGCTAATATATTATTTGGACATACAATGGTGTTGTGCATTTAGAATATTCTTTGTTATTTTAGGCTTCAAATTGTCATTATGCACTATGTTCTACATCTTTTGAAATTGTGTTGTTACTCAATCTTAGTGTTCGTTTCCTTTTCTTCTTTATATCTGTCTACATTGTACTCTTTTGTCGCTCCTGCTTGGACCCTTCCTGGGGCTGCAGTATGTTGTAAATAAATAAAATAAATAAAATAAAATAAAAGAAAAAGCCGGCAGATTCCACGCATTGTGGGAATCGATGTAATGCGAAGCAGCCAGCAAAGAGCTGCATACATCGTCTTGTATGTCATTGAGGAAAATCCGTGTCATGGTTTTCATGTTAACTCCTATTATTTATGTTCGTCACACAGTAACGTCGCGCAATACCAACTTCGGGGTAGATCAAGCTAGCGAAACGGCCGCCAGCGCACCATGAGCGTGGCACGTAAGTCATGCTGTACATGACATGTGTGTCATGACTTTCATGTTAACTCGTGTTATTTATGTTCGTCACACAGTCACGTCGCAAGATACCAATTTTGGTGCATATAAATCTAGCGAAACGGCCGCCAGCGCCCCATGAGCGTGGTACGTAAGTCATGACATGACATGCGCGTCGTGATTTTCATGTCAACTTGTGTTATTTATGTTCGTTACACAGTAACGTCGCAAGATACCAATTTTGGTGTATATAAAGCTAGCGAAACGGCCACCAGCGCACCATGAGCGTGCCACGTAAGTCATGCTGTACATGACAAGCGTGTCATGATTTTCATGTTAACTCGTGTTATTTATGTTCGTCACACAGTAACGTCGCAAGATACCAATTTTGGACATCAAGCCAGCGAAACGGCCGCCAGCGCACCACGAGCGCGGCATGTAAATCATGCTGTACATGACATGCGTGTCATGATTTTCGTGTTATGACTTGTCATTTATGTTCGTCATACAGTCATGTTACGCCATACCAATTTTGGTGTACATTTGATTAACCAAGCGACCAGGAGAGCACAAAGTCGTAGGCGGCTACATAGATAGATAGATAGATAGATAGATAGATAGATAGATAGACAGACAGACAGACAGACAGACAGACAGACAGACAGACAGACAGACAGACAGACAGACAGACAGACAGACAGACAGACAGACAGACAGACAGACAGACAGACAGACAGACAGCCGACAGACAGACAGACAGACAGACAGACAGACAGACAGACAGACAGACAGACAGACAGACAGACAGACAGACAGACAGACAGACAGACAGACAGACAGACAGACAGACAGACAGACAGACAGACAGACAGACAGACAGACAGACAGACAGACAGACAGACAGACAGACAGACAGACAGACAGACAGACAGACGACAGACAGACAGACAGACAGACAGACAGACAGACAGATAGATAGATAGATAGATAGATAGATAGATAGATAGATAGATAGATAGATAGATAGATAGATAGATAGATAGATAGATAGATAGATAGATAGATAGATAGATAGATAGATAGAAGATAGATAGATAGATAGATAGATAGATAGATAGATAGAAGAATGATAGATAGATAGATAGATAGATAGATAGATAGATAGATACGCTCAAAGTCGCAGAAGTTCGCTAAGAAATGCTTCGCATTTAATATATGGCTATGGAGACGAGCGACAGTCTGTCGGTCAAGGCAGAAATGCAGTGAGAGAAGTCTCGCAGACATTGGCGCCGAGAAGAGGCATGCAACCAGTGGACGCCGGAAGGTGAATCCCCTGGTCAGCGCTCGAGTCACCGTGGTACGACGCTGCCACCAGGTTTCCGGAAGAGTAGCACTTATGAGAAACACCATGAGATTTACGCCGTGGACCGGACTGTGAACAAGTCTGGTGAATTGAATGGGCATATAATTTGGCTTTCTGAATATTCTGTAAAGCTTGTACTAATAGCGCAATTCTATTAATTATACCCTAATATTGTCAAAGCCGTCCGAGTAGAAATATGCAACTACACGTACGATGGCCTGTTATATCATTATTTAGCAGCCTGAAATAAGAATATACTTTTTTTGTGTCTGTAAATCTGACTGGTATTTTTTTTTTTTGTTTTGGCCACAACGCCATTCACTCGCGCACCAAAGGACCCTATCTGAAATGTCCGTGCCTTCGTGGTGAATTAGAAGGATCCTTAAAACAGGCTGGAGTCTGCCCGGCGGCTTCGTACCATTCGGCGCTTGTGACACACCCCAGTTGAACTTCTCGCAGACGGTTTCGACTTTTTTATTTTACGGCAAAGCGTTTGTTGGCGAATCAAAGGCAACGAGGGTACGTTGAGACTGTTTGGCGTAGCGCGCAACCACAAGGACAAAGGAGGCGCGCGCGCACAACACACACACACACACACACACACACCCACACACACACACACACCCACACGCACACAACACACAACCAAACACAAACACACGCACACACACACAAACACGCACACACACAAACGCACACACACGCGCACACAGTCACGCACACACACACAGACACACACACACGCACGCACGCACACACAGCGCTAAGGCACACACACGCACACACACACGGCACACACAAACACACGCACACACACAACGCACACACACGCGCACACAGTCACGCACACACATAGACACACACACGCACAACACACGGAAAACACGCACGCACATGCACACAGACACACACGCACACACAGCGCTAAGGCACACACACGCACACACACAAACGCACACACACACGCGCACACAGTCACGCACACGCAGACAGCGCTAAGGCACACACACAGTGTATAAACCAAAGACTCAGAGACACGCGTATAGTGTCAGAAAAGCTGTCTGGCCACAGAAAAGCTGTATCTGGGCATTCACTGCCAAACGTGTGGTTGCGTCCCAGAATTTGAGAGAACTCGTATTCTATATAGGGCTCGGGAAAAAGCAACCGGGAAATAACGAGGCGTTTAAATTCACAACGTGAAAGAAAAATGCGTGAGTGCGCCTTCTTTAGGTTGTACCGATAAAGAAAAGAGATATCTCGAGGTGTCACTTTGAAGAAGGTGGGTGCAGGTAGTTGTGATCAGCGGT
Source organism: Rhipicephalus sanguineus (assembly GCF_013339695.2). NCBI lineage: Eukaryota > Metazoa > Arthropoda > Arachnida > Ixodida > Ixodidae > Rhipicephalus > Rhipicephalus sanguineus. The sequence continues at coordinate 198,601,506 of NC_051180.1, forward strand.
GACATGTGCGCGATCGATGCTGTACTTTTTGTACATGTTTTTTTAACACGAAAGTGTTTTATGCCGGGTCCACAAAGATTGAGTGACGTATTTCCGTCACGGAAATGACGTCGAAAAAATGTACACGATCAGATGACAAAGAAAAAAAGTTCCGTCAACAGGCATCGAACCCACGACCGCTGGGTCCACAACAACAGATGCCGGGCACGCTACCCACTGCGCCACGGTCACAGACTCTAGAGGCTTTACAAACGCGCCTTTTATATCTACCACAATCCTAGGTCGGCGGGTGTTGTTGCCCTTTGGGAGCAGCCAAAATAAAGTAATTCGTCATTACTGTGGTCTCCGCGATTAGCACCTGCAGCGCGTTACAGGTCGTCCCATTCGGCGCGTTTTAATTTTGTCAACTCCTTAACACACCGCGAGGTGGCGATTGGCCCAAGCGACGTAAAAGCGTGGGCATCGCTCATGGCATCACGCTAATCCAAACCAAAAATAGCTCTGTGACGCGCGCCTGCCTCACCTGGCTGTAACACCGCGTTCCCCGCTCACACGCTCGCCCCGATATAAAACGAAGGCCGGGTTACCGGGGCGACACGACGCGCTTTGCGTTTCCCTCTAGTCTGCCCGTGGTGTTCAATCACATTTTAACATGCCGCGGGATGGCGACCAATTTCTGCGCCCAATATGCGACGCTCTTCTGGCGATCACACCTCGTTCTTTGATTACGCTTTCACGGCTAAACTACTACATCTACCACAAGGATTCGTTTAATCATTTAACATGAACGTTAGTCGTCCGTATGGGGATGTACCACCAATCATCAAGTGGGTTCATACACAATACACATTGTGCAACTCTCTTACAATCAATATACAGTAAACATTCAGTTACTTCTGTAAGGGCACGCTTTACTTTCGTGGTATTTCGATTCCTATGACGGGGGATCAACCATGTTTTTCCTTATTTTTATCATTCGCCCGTTGTCAGTGCAAAGAACACGTGTGACCAGAAAATAAAACCATTAGTTGGAAGTAACGCTGTGTGTGTGTGTGTTGTGACGCCAAACAGTCTCATGGATCATAACCAACTAGCCCAACAACGCGTCTTGAGCAAGAGGGTACGACGTTGGGTTAGCTGGTGTTGCCTAGCTTGAGGTGAACGACAGCGCGTAAAATAAGCACGAAGAGAGCACGAACAACACTAGCGCTGACTAACAACGTTTTTCATTGTTGCACGAAGATGGACACAAAAAGAAACAGCTTCCCCGCATGCGCACACCACACAATGAAATCTGGACAAGGTGATGGAAGCATCTTTTTAGTGATTATTACAACCTCTCCAATCGCAAGCCTAAGGAGCGCCTTCTAGGTGCGTGATGTCTCTTTTCCTTAGCGATATAGACGCCGTGTTGACACATGAAGAACCTTTTGTGAATGGCGAATGCTTCCTCATTGAGACGCACGCTTTCCTGGCTCAAAACCCTACATGCGCGAAAGTCTAGTGAGCACCGCCCGCCACAGTGAAGAGCGAAATTGCTCCCCTGCTTCTGGCGAAGATTGCTCTCGTGTTCTCGGAGACGCGGTTAAGGCATCCACCGGTCTGGCCGATGTAGTACGTTTCCTTGCAGGACAGCGGAACCTCGTACACGACACCCACAGTACACTTCACAAACTGATGCGCGTGTTTTGTGCTGCACAGGGCCTTTTTGGGTCGTTCCTTATTTACAAGTGTGTGGATTCGGCCTAACTTGTTAGGTGCCGAAAACGCGACAGGTACTGCTACGGCATTGCAACGTTCTTGATCCCGTGCGATTCGCCGTGTACGCATGGGATGAGATTTGTTTTGGTCCAGTCACATGAATCCCGCTTGGTTGGTTGGCGTTGAGTCAACGCAACCAAATGGACGGACGTCCTGTCTGCGTCTTTCCGCTCTTTTGGCCGTTTATTTAAATTGATGTATACCAAAATTTGCATGGCATGATATGAGAGTGCCACGAACATAAACGCAGGCCATAACATGGCAATCATGATTTGCATCTCACGTAACACATGATCTTGCCGCCTGCGTCTCTGTGCTCTCGTGACGGCTTTGTCAACTTGATAGTATACCAAATTTGCATAACATGACATGAGTGTTCCGAGGAAACGTGAATGGGATGTGATGACATGAATGCCATCAGCGGTGCGTCATGCACGCCGCGTAGCTGCTTCGCATAGCATTGATTTCCAGAATGCCTGGGTCTACCGCAGTTTTCATTTATTTCATTTGCTTCGTGTATTCCTTCTTTCGTTCGTGCCATTCTCGTGGCACTATCACAACTTCAAGCTTGCCTTTGTGGCTCCGTTCTTGCCCTCTTCTGTCCTCAACTTGTCCTTGCTCTTCTCCTTGCATTGTCCCGTAGGGATGCGCTAGATTGAGGCAGTCGTACGTGAAAACGTTAGCAGTCATTGGCTTTGGGGAAACAGCTGTCATTAGAGAATATTGTTGTGTCCGTATACGTCTCGCCGTTTACGTTTTACAAGCTACCGGCGCGCTGGATTGCAGCTGTTGCAGGGGTTGCTTGCGGTGCGTGATGGACGACGCCCGTAGCAACGCCTGATGGCGCGGAACCTAACCACAGATACACTAAGCAAATGTTGCAGTGACTGACTTACATGGTTCACTTAACTGCTGGTGTAAAACGTTGGCAGTTAGATATCATTAACTCACTGTACTTTCATTTTTAGGAGTGCTTTGGTATGGCCAAATTGGTGCGACTACTGCAAAGTTAAACATAGACCGAAGGACAAAGAGGCAAGAACACGCAGGACCAGCGCTGATCAGCACTGGTCCTGTGTGTCCTTGTTTCTTGCCTCCTTTTTGCTGTTTAACTTTGCAGAATTTCATTTGTTTTGACGAGAACGCTGACGCGACTGAAATCTTTTTCAAGTGTATCGTAGTCGAACGAAATGCCACAATATGTCACTACTAGCCCTGCCACAGACGTCAAAGGCTCGGGTACCCGGACTAACGCAGACAGTAAGAAATCTATGGGGAAGCATAAATCTCTACTCTCAAAACGTTGGCTACAGCGACACGGCTTGTTCGACAATCCCTCACCACGGTGGGAACTCATATTTGTGTTTTACTCTATAACGAACGTTCTTCCTGTTCGCAGTTTACCTTAAGCTTCACACACTTTGTAATACCACAGTCCCCCATTACTTTCTCAATACGTACGGCTGCACACGGGCACATTCGGCTCACCCGCTTACCTTGGCCTCGAAGAAAATAGAAGGCGTCAGAACGGCTTGGCCAAACAGTGTTTGCTAGATCGGTGCGCAGCCCCGCGCAGCACACCTTTTTTTTCGCCGTGATCGAATATAGCTGAGCTGTGCCGCAACCGAACGGGTATTTATGACCACAGTAGGAGCTTCGCGCGGGTATGCTTCCTGTAAGCGAGGTCTAGGCCAGAACACCGGTGTCCGTGAAGCCAGAGTCTCTGCCACGGATAGCTCGGAACGCACAGCGGCTGCACTGGGAGCCTCCCTGTCTGCAGCTTCTGCCCTTATACCAAGTGTAGCCCGAAGTTTCGTGAGCAGTAGAAAGTTATCGGTGGATTTTGGTAATACTAAGCTTCGACTTCCGTCAGCTTCAAACTTTTCGAAACCAGTAGCTCTTTTGCGGGTTCCTTCTTGGATTGTGAGGGTGTGTAACGTGTGCTTATCTCGCAGGGACATGTGATGACTACAACAGCGGCGACCTGGTGTTTGTCAACACTTTGCCATGGAGTCGGTCAGAAATTGTCTCCGTGCCCTGGAACCGGGAAGAACTATCCAAGCGCTGCTGGATTGAAGGAGTGGATGACAACGCTATGCAGAAGACAGAATGCGGCACGCTGGTTTCGATTGTAGCTCCATCTGCCGGCTACAAAGTTCTTCGAGGGATTTCTTCTCACAAGGTGTCGGTGCTGGCTGGTAAGATGGTTTGTGAGACCAAAACGACGTCGCTGTTGGAGCATACACTGTGACCGTGCCAGCTTGGTCTTGTTGGTGGATGACGCTGTGATCATAAGCAGTGCGAAGTTGAAGCTCATTGAAAAAATTCGCTCGGAAGACTAAGAAAGAACATGGTTGCAAAAGGCAATAATAAGAAGAAGGGAGTCATATGCAGCGCCGGGCAGTATCGAAGATGCATGTATCTTAGATACTATCTTAGATGCTCTTTGGGTATCTCGTATCTGTATCGCGATACGTCTCGCAAGACAAGTATCTGTATCTGTATTTCCGATACATTCAATAATGTATCGTGCATTTTAAGATACAAGATACTCCTATAGGAACATCACCGTACGAAACAATAATCGCTGGCTCAACTCCGCTTCTAAAACTGGTACCGGTGCCACTAAGCCGCTTGAATAAAACTAAGGGCAGTGACATAATTTCATTTTTCAGCCAGAGTCTACCAGTGAGGGCGGGCGATGGGGTGTGCGCGTTCGTTTTGGTCGAGCAGTGCAAGATGACAGCGCCCGCGGAGTCTCGACAGAACAGGCGCGCGAACGTCTATGTTTAGTTCACGTGTCTTTCGTTTTCTCGATTTTTCTTTTTTTTTTACTCGTGCCATTGCCATGACACTTACCCTTATCCACTGTCCGGCGCCGTGTAGCACAATGCGCGCGGCTGTTATCGCGTAAATTCTGATGCCGCTCTCCTGCGTTGTGCTTCGTTACGAAATCTGAATCATAGGGCCGCTTTCCGTCTCGTGGCTTTCACACATGTGCAAATAAAATTCCAACTATAGCACCACTAGCAGAAGAAATCCTCGTGTACCGTATCTTCCTGCTGTCGATCGAATCCCGGCCGCGGCGGCCGCATTATCGATGGAGACGAATATACTTGAGTCCTGTGTACTTCAATTTGGGTGGACGTTAAACAACTCCAGGTGGTCTAAATTTGCGGAGCCCTCCACTATGGCGTCCCTCATAATCCTATCGTGGTTTTTAGATGTAAAACACTAACAATTATTATTATCTTCCTGCTATCTTTATTGAAAGAGTTTTTGAAGCCATAATTTAATTGTTAGCACAAATCCTGTCCTAGTTGTCCTTCTTTTGGATCCCATACGTTACGTAGGGCTCTGAGCAGTTTTTTTTTTCCCGGTCTGTTCACTGCAATATGCCTTTTGTAACGTGCTGTCAAAATAAGCTCTCTGCTTTATTCTTACTTTGAGCTGTCTACTTTATTTCTGGTACTGTTTACACATTTATATTTTTATTGAGCTTACTGTTCCGCCAAGGCTATTTTGAAAACAAATATGTAATTATGTGAACAGGCGTGCATTGAATATACAGTATGAAACATTCTGCTGCTGAGTAAAATAGCGAATTGAGTTTTGCATTATAATAATGGAAGTAATTAGGGGACAGCTTGATGTTAGGAAGGGGATGCGAGAAACATTGCCATATCAAATTATTCGTTTTTTTGATAAGCGTCCCGACGAGCCGTTTCCGGCAATTTTTCATAGGCACTAAGCGTTTTTTCTGCTTTACCTTAACAGGTAAGTTGACGATACTTCATGCTTAATTGCCATAGCTATTAGGGGTGCCGCCTGTATCGTGTTTCTATGCTTATTCACTATGAATGTTTCATACGTAAAGGCTTTTCTATATTATTTATATTGCTTTCCTTTTTAGGCCTCCCTAATTTTTTTTTTACTATTACCAATCGCCAGGTGATCGAAGCAGCGGCAATAGCGTGAATACGGCGGTGCCCTGCGACGATTTGTGCAACTATACTGCCACGTGCTCTTATTCATTATTTTGGTGTGATCGGGCTTAAACCGCAGAAAATTGTTAGCAGCGCTCGGCTCAAGCCGCGCCGCGATGTTTCGGAATCTTCACGATTGTTTCAGATTGTTCTTTTAAGATTACGCGTGAATCCCGGCCGCGGCGGCCACATTTTGATGGAGGTAAAATATGAGAGGCCCGGTTAGAATAACAGAGAGCTGAGCTAGTTGGTAAGTAGTCATTCTAAAAAGACAGGGCGTGCAAACACGGACACAAGAAATAAGTTAGGACACCACAAACGCCGACTAACAACTGTGTTGTTAGTCGGCGTTTGTGGTGTCCTAACTTCTTTCTTGTGTCCGTGTTTGCACGCCCTGTCTTTTTAGAATGAGAGGCCCGTGTACTTAGATTTGGGTGCACGTTATAGAACCTCAGGTGGTCAAAATTTCCGAAGCCCTCCACTACGGCGTTCCTCATAATCATATCGTCGTTTTGTGATGTAAAACCGCAACAATTATCATAGTTATGCGCAGAACGCGGGTACTCCAGTTCATTCAGGAGCTTACGCAAGTTGGGTTGCCGATGTATGTATAAAAGACGACGCGTTCCGTCGATGATCAGATTACCGAGGGCTGACGACTTTTATTGCCGCTATCAGTGTACAGCATGCTTCGCCTCTACTTGAGTTAGCTTAGTTAACTTGGCACAAGTACGCCCAATAAAAGAGTTTCGTCTCTACCAAAGTAACTGCCACCACGTGCCACCACGTACCAATAATAGGTATGAGGCGTTTCTGGGGTACACAAGTTATGTCGTTGAAGAAAAATTGTTAAAAGACTGCACGTTAGTGGCTATATCGATAACGAACGCTTTACGCCAGCAGATAAGTAGAATATGAAAGGTCATTGCAGTTTTATGAGCTCTACGTACACACAATGCGTCACGAAAAATGTCGCTAGCAGCATTGTTGCTGCTGTACACTGCTGATTCGGTATTGCGTAAACGGTCTTTTACGGACGAGGTAAAACTCCAAACCGGTATTTGCGCCATCGTGCGAAGGCTTCTTATTTGAATGCTTGTGATTAGATGGCAACCCGCTAACTGCTCGGCTAGCTGAGCAGTGACTCCCATCAATTACAAACATGAGGAGCAAGCGCCGCCGTCAAAGAAGAGCTGTCCTGTTAAGCAGCCAAAACAAACCCCAATAAGTTCTTTCGGAAGTAAACTAATATACCTCGAGGAAGAAGGACAGAACTTTGAGGTACTACCAGACATTTGATTAAAATAAAATAAAATTGGTGTCATTAAAGGAATTTTCAAGCAAACCTTTTGTGCATAGGCGTTTGCTATACATTATAGAGGTCTATAATAACAGATTTGCGAATGTATCGAAGTAACTTAAGATACAATTGGGAAGTATCGTATCGGATACAATTATTGCGGTAGTATCTTGTATCTGTATTTCCAATACTTCTTGCCTGAGTATCTTGTATTGTATCGCGATACAATTTCAAAGTATCTTTGCCCAGCCCTGGTCATATGTATCCTATTTAATCATCTTTTATCCCGCAGGCTAAAGAAAGTATGAAGTCGCGCATTTGCCGTGGTCTTCACGTATGCCAAGAACGCATGGAAGTACGAACAAAGCGGTACAAGGGGGCCTCCTTGTTTCTTAGTAGACACGACCAGTGTTGGTTTCATTGGTTTTGCCTAACAAAGAGGCTATGGAAGGTACAACTGGTCAGCAAAACGCAGCAGTAAAGCTATCATCTAGATCTTCTACATAGGGCAGACAAGCCGTCATGTAAGTCAGAGATGGAGCATCACTATCATCACGCTTGACCACGTCCACTGCAGGGCAGAGGGCTGTCCAATGTTTCTCCAGTTGACGAGGTGCTGTGCCGTCACGTTGTCCCCAGAACGTTCTCAATCTCATCTGCCCACCTAACTTTCTGCCTTACCCGCCGCGGTGGTTATGGTGCTCGACTGCTGACCTCAAGCTCGCGAGGTGAAATCCCGGCCGTGGCGGCCGCATTTTTTACTGAGGCGAAAATGCTTGAGGCCCGTGTACTTAGATTTAGGTGCAGGTTAAAGAACCGCACGTGGTCGAAATTTCCAGGGTCCTCCACTACGGCGTCCCTTTCGTCGTGGTTTTCGAACGTTAAACCCCACGAAATATTATTAACTTCCTGCCTTCTCCTGCCGCGCTTGCCTTTTCTTGGAATCCTGTATGTTAATCTAATGACCGGCAGTTGACTTCTAGTTACATGCCCTGCCCATGCCCATTTCTTCTTGATTTTCACTTAGATGCTTTTAATGTGAGTTTTTTAATGCGAAGCATTTCTCTACCGGCCAAAGGCAGTTTGAACGTTTGTCTATCTATCTATCTATCTATCTATCTATCTATCTATCTATCTATCTATCTATCTATCTATCTATCTATCTATCTATCTATCTATCTATCTATCTATCTATCTATCTATCTATCTATCTATCTATCTATCTATCTATCTATCTATCTATCTATCTATCTATCTATCTATCTATCTATCTATCTATCTATCTATCTATCTATCTTGAGGGCCAACCTCAAGTGTGGTAGCAGTGCTGGCTAACCGCTCTGAAAACCATGTAACAAACATTGCATGTCTGCTCCTATGACGCAGCGAGCGTTGGTCGACCCTGGAGGAATACGCCGAAGGCCGCTACTCATCATACGCAACCCATCGCACCGTTGCGTGCACTTTGTTTGGCTAAACGGACGTATGTATCCGACGTGTGTAGCGATCTCACGTCGGATCATGAGCTACCCTTTAGGCGCGAGTGAACTCGACGTGCCTGGTAAGCCCTCGATATGCCAACAACTACCAAGACGCCGATCTAGCTCGTAACGCGTGCAAAAAAAAGCGACATAGGCACCTGCTTGCTGACATGAAATCGATTCCCGCACTGCCGGAATTGTGTCCCTGACCTACCCTGCTCTCTTCTTCTCCCATACTTTCTGATCTATAATTTTACTTTGCACGGCTCGCTGAGTCGTTCTTAATTTAAGTTGAACCATTTCATTAGCACCCAGGTTTCTGCCCCGCAAATTAGAGCCTGTAAGATACAGCTGTTATATGCATTTCTCTTGAGCGATACTGTCATCCATGATCTGAGAATACCTGGGAAATGCGCGCGCTCGGCCCCATTCTTCTAGTTACATCAGGTTCATGTTTCGGATCTGCGGTGAGTCCCTAAGTATACGTATTATTTTACCACTTACAGTTTCTCGCTACCTATCAGAAACCGCTCTTGTCTTCTGAGACAGCGTAGCATCAGTTTTCTGCATATAAGTTGTTATACCCACTGTTCTGTTATGCCTGTCCATTTCAGTGAGCATGCTTTACAATTCTAGAGACAATAATCTTGAACAGGGAGCGTCGCTCGGACAAGTGGTCTTCAAGTTGCTGCCTCGAAGAGGACAACACCGCTTGTGTAGACGTTGGCGGCACCCCCTCCTCAAGATTCTCTTCAAGCCTCGGTCTTTTCCTGAACGTCGGCCTTATTTGGAATTCTTTCCTTGTTTACTCAGTAAAGCAATCTCATCAGCAAGCCGTAGGTTACTAAGGTATTCTCAAATAACTATTGTCCTGAGGTGTTCCCATTTCATTGCCCTGAATATATCCTACAAACGCACGCTGAATAGGTTGGAGAGGTGGTGCCTTATGCCTTACGCTCTTATGAAGGAAATTTTATTGCCTTGTTTACGGAGGACTGTGAAGCTGCTTTAGACATTTTCCGGGATTTTCAGACGCGAACGGTATTCTGAGCAGTGCGGACGTGTTTCACGTTGAAGACTTCGCTTCACTTCACTTCACTTTTATTTCCTTAAAGACCCCCTGTAGGGGTATTACATAAGGGGTGGTGTATAACAAAAAAGAAATATACAACGGTGTTTTTAATGGCTTCTGCAAACATAGATGGGTTAGTGATGGCACAGATGGCGTGAGGAAGGCCGTTCCAGTCTTTTGCTGCTCTTACGAAAAAGGAGGCTTGGAATGCAGTGGTCCGGGTACGTGGTATTGCGACTTGTAACGGATGACCAGTGCGATGGGATATGTGCGGAGGGGGCGTGATGTACGGTGGATGATTCAGTGAACTGAAATAAAACATATGAAAAAGAGAGAGAGTGGCACACTGTCGGCGTGAAGCAAGGGTTTCCAGACCTGATTCCGCCTTTAGAGATGAGATGCTGATATCGTACGAATATGCAGAATGAATGAACCTGGTAGCCCGATTTTGAAGTGATTCGAGTTTTCTTATGATGTATGACTGATGAGGGCTCCAGATGGAAGATGCATACTCGAGTTTGGACCTGATAAACGATTTGTATTCAAGCGTCTTGACGTGAGGCGGAGTATGGCGTAAGTGTCGTCTGAGAAACCCGAGTGATTTATTAGCAGACGAGATGATGTTAGTAGTGTGATGACGCCAAGACAGGTCATGAGCCAAGGTGATGCCGTGGTATTTGAATGATTGAACTGATTGTATGGGAACATTAGCGATGGAATAGGTAAACTCAAAAGGGTTACGGCGGCGAGCAAAAGAAACAAGCTTACATTTAATAGGATTTAAGTTCATTAACCAACGGTTACACCATGTTTGTATGTTGTTAAGATCATGCTGAATTAGTGTTTGGTCATGAATGTTGGTTACTGATCGGCAGATTACGCAGTCACGGCAAACATACGAAAGTTGCACGATACATGCAATGGTAGATCGTTAATGTAAATTAAGAAGAGTAGAGACCCTAACACAGACCCATGCGGGACACCTGAAGTTACAGGTAGTCGTTAGAAAAGTGATTATTAACAAACACAAATTGGGAGCGATTAGTCAGGAAAGATGTTATCCATGCAAGTACGTTAGGATCTAGATTTAACAGAGATAATTTAAGAATTAGGCGTTTGTGAGGGACAGTGTCAAATGCTTTAGCGAATCGAGGCAAAGAGCATCAGTCTGAATGTTGCAGTCAAGGTTAGAATGTAAGTCGTGAATGAAAATGGCCAGCTGCGTTTCACAAGAATAACCTCTTCGGAACCCGTGTTGAGAAGGATGAAAAAAGTGCCTAAAGTCCAAGAAGTAGACGACATGTTCCATGATTTTGCAGGGGATACTTGTTAAAGATATAGGACGGTAATTTAGTGGAGAGTCTCTGTTACCTGATTTGTAGACTGGAACGACCTTGCCTACTTTCCAGTCTGCTGGCAGAATGCTTGATGATAATGACTGCGAAAATAACAATGTAAGGTATGCGGCACACACATGTTTAACATTTATGAGAAGTTTTGAATTAATGTCATCCACATCTGCAGAAGAAGAAAGCTTAATGTTTTCTATAATCGAAATGATGCCGTCCATAGAAAATGTAATTGGGGATATAGACTCGGTGCTGCGCGCAGGTGAAGAAAAATCGGAAACTGAACTTTCATTTGTAAAAACAAAGAAAAAGGCCTCGTTAAAAGAATAATAATAATAATAATAATAATAATAATAATAATAATAATAATAATAATAATAATAATAATAATAATAATAATAATAATAATATAATAATAATATCTGGGGTTTAACGTCCCAAAACCACGATATGATTATGAGAGACGCCGTAGTGGAGGGCTCCGAAAATTTTGACCACCTGGGGTTCTTTAACGTGCACCTAAGCCTCGTTAAAAAGGTTCGCGCATTCATTGTTGTTGACTATATCGCCATGCGCATTTGAGAGACTAATGGTGCGCATCTCTTGAGAGTTTATGACCTCCCAGAATTTGCGAGGGCTGGTTGCAAGCATTTTGGGCAGCTCATCATGAAAGAACACATGCTTGCAGTTTCGAATGGTTCTTAGATAGTCATCTTCCGCGGCATAATATTTTTCCCATAAGGACGGAAGTTTAGACTGTTTGGCTGATCGGAAGAGGCGTTTTTTCCTTGTTCTTAGTTTCTGAAGTGTACGTGGGAAGCACGGCTTGTTCGGTTTGCGGTGAACGTTATTTTTGGGATAAACTTCTCGACAAGACTGGCTAACTTATCTCTAAATATAATCCAATTCTCATCCACAGAGCATGTATGGCTTATTCTCTCGACTCAGGAAGAAAAGGTGCCGGTTCATTATTGATGGCACTATAATTGCCCTTGTCGTAAAGACGGATTGTTTTGGTGACAAGATGGCGTTTTACAGGTCGAAACGAAAAAGCCGCATGGATTACCTTGTGGTCAGTGACGGCACGCAGATATGTAATTGATGATAAGCTCTCTTGATGACTAGTTAGTATTAGATCTAAGATGCTGGAATTCCTCTCTGTAACGCGGGTCGGTTGGGATACAAGTTGGGTTAGATTGCAATTCAGGCAGAAATCTATGAAGTCTCTTGCGGGCTCACTGCCCACAGCTGACGGAACGTTACTACTGCAATCTATTTGAGGAAAATTGAAATCGCCGAAAAGGAGTATCTCTGCTTGTGGACACTGTTTGCCAAATCCACTCGGGTTATTGTTGAGCTTATATGCGAAATCTGGGTGGCTGTTCGGGGGCCTATAACAAACGCCTACAAGGACAGTATGAGGGTAAGCACGGCAAACGACCCAAAGAATTTCAAGTTCAGGAGAGTCGGTCCTGGCCACCGAGCACGATAACTGTTGGTGCACAGCGGTCAGAACCCCGCCTCCACGTGCGCCTGTACGGTCCTTACGATAAAGTTGAAATCCAGGTAGGTGATCTAGCACTTTTGCATCGGTTATATCATTTGTCAGCCAAGTCTCGGTTATCACCAATACATTACTGCTTGATGATAAAACAAGCTCAGAAAAAGTGATGCGTTTAGGAAAAACCTGCGCGGGTTAGCAAAGACTACCGAAAGTGACAGGCCAGATTGAGTTGTGGGGGTGTGCCCGGCATATTTGTGCCGAGGAAATCGCTACGATGCTTCTCTTACAGTTTGCGATTGCTCATCGTAGACGTAGCGCTTGTGACCCATTAGTAGTGTTTTGTAAGTGATGGAAAAAGGCAGCGACTTGGTTTTAGCAAATGCAATCAATTGCCGATGGACGTTTTGTACACGACGTGAAAAATCTTCACCAGCACTAAAAGTGGTTCCTTTAAATTTCCGTCCATTAGAAAAGAATCTCTCCTTTTGTTTTATGGAATGCGAATTTAACTATTTTGGGGCGATGGTGGTTAGTATCCTTGCGGCGACCCAGACGATGCGCGCGCTCAATTTCTTTCAGATCGATGGAAATACCTAGATGATCATGGCAGTGCTTGATGACAAGTTGTTCAACTTGGGCAAATGCTTCCGATCCAGTTGATTCAGGAGGGCCATAAAATATGAGGTTATTGCGCCGAGAATGATTCTCGGCGTCATCCACGCGCGCTTCAAGCTTGCGCAAAAGGTCACTCGCGCGAGCGGTGTCTCTTCTGAGCGCTTCCACATCAGTACGCAATGAAATAATATTTTGACAGTGCCCTTCTAGATCAGTCACGCGTCTATGAGATCTGCTATAGATTTATCTGTTGATAACAAATGAGACTTAAGGTCCTGTACCTGACTGATTAATTTCGTCTGACCGGCAGACAATTTGTGCAGTTCAGTTAGTACAGCATTAGAAGCAGGACCAGGATTGCTTTCAATATCACCCGACATCATCAACAAGGCACGAATCACACGAGAACACTCAAGTGCAACAAGAACGTAGCAGTGTGGGCTCGGCAGCTGAAACAGCAGGTAATTACTAGACTTCTTAGCGAAAAGACTAAGTTTTACTAACCTGCATGACAAGAGTGAAAGGATTAGGGGTCTGGTGCACAGCCGCCGAGCCCACACAGCGCCGCCGGCAAAGGCCGCTCTTTTGTAGTCGACACAGGCATCGATGCCGATGCTGATAGCGTCGACCAGGTTTTGTCGAGGACCATGTAGCTGACCAGTGGCGCCGGAAGGGATCCAGATCTGTTGCATTTGGTGAAATCCAGTGGTTCCAAGTACGTTGTGGTTGATAAGCTTGAGTCGAAGACCAAGAGGGCGTGACAGGTAAACGTGCCACTTTCGCTGGAACGATGTTGATACTGCAACGGTGTGGTCAAAGAAGCTGGCAGGAAAACGGAAGGCAGTATGCGCAGGAATGCGCACTGAAACACTTGCATGACAAGAGTGAAAGCATTAGCGGTCTGCGTTGGTGCACAGCCGCCGAGACGACCGACCGTTTGCGTTGAGTGAATCGTTTGTTGATGTTGTTAGCCACTTATTTTTTCACGTTAGCTTCACTTCTTAAACCGAGTCAGTTTTTTTTTGCTTTCACTCTTGGCAGTGTGCTTGGCCGGCGGGTGTATCGCGGAAACTTCGGCACGAAGAGCTGCTGCGTCCCACCCCAACTGGTACCGCAGCAGCCACGTCGTTTCATTCGCTGTCTCAAAAGGCGCGCTCACAGCGTCACCAAAACTTGGGCGCACGTGATCTTATGGTGCTTCACCGCCGTGGAGCGCTAGATTTTGTGATTTCTTATGATATCAGACGGCCTTTTGTAGCGTTAGCTACACTTGCGTAGCCGGAGCCGATATCGCGCGGACCCTCATGAGCCGTGCTGCGCATGCGCGAGGATCAGTGATGTGCGGCAGACACACTGGCGCCGGCGCACGCGCAGCTATTTGCCTTCGCTGTGCAGTCGCCGTCTGACACTGCGCTGGAGCCGCTTGATAGCGTCTCTGACTGGCGTTTGCATGTGGGTAACGCCATGGAGAAGGAGAGCGCAAATGCTGCTCGACGGCGCAGAAGAGCCGAGAAGCTTATCTCATCGGATCCCGAAGTATTTGCCTGGCAATTAGCGGTTCAGCGTACGAAGAATGAACAGAAGAAGGCTAATAGTCCTAGACAACCTGGAAAGCTAAGAATAAACAGCCGAATCTTTGCTAACGCTACGTATATCCTGCATAGCCGAGCTAAGCCACTGCAAATTTTTGAAAGACGCCAGAATTGGTCGTAACTAATGACGCTAGCATTAGTAATATGATACCTTGGAGCATTTACGATTCCATTTCTAGATTAACAGACACAAAACTACTAATTAAACCATAAAAGTCGCCAACAAATATTTTGCGGTCAGTGCTCCTTTAAGTATTTGTATTCTTCTGCTTCGTGACGATGCCCGCGAAATGAAAAAAGTGTATCATGTCACATGCCCGCTTGCGCGCCGTGATTGCAGTTTTCCGTAACGTTCCGTGTGCAAACGGCCGTGTTTATGGCCGAGTCTGCTGCCTCTCCGAAGGCGACAGAGCAGCGACGATGGTGCGTGATGATGCTCCTGTTGCTTGCGGCAGCACAAGCGACAACCGCTGCGTCTGCTTGTCGCTATTATGAACCGCCGCGAGGGAAGCATATCGTTTGTACGCAGAACGTTAGCGAGTACTACAATCGCGGTGCGCAATTGGGCGTGTCACATGGTAATTTTTTTTTTCACGCATCTTTCGTAAGGAGATGGAGCTCCTTCTGTCCACGAGTGTGTGTGCTTGAATGTTCTCCTATGCAAAACCAACTCGCCCAAAAGTTGGTGCTGTCGAATAATAAATATGTAGAAAGTAGACACATTCTCATCGGACGAGTTGCAAATCGATGTACAACTTTCTAATTGGCGTCTTTTCTCCAGCTTCGTTGCTTTATAAGTTCGTTAATTAATCTTGCCTGATTAAGCGGTGAGGCAGAAGACGCAGAATAATGACTCACTTCGTGCAACAGCCCGATATACACATTCAGTCGCATCGACATATACGGCGGTTACCTGGGGCACACTGTGTAAAATCGGCAGTTTTACCATTTATTGCTAAAGTCGAAGGCTTAAGACATATTGTGTAGGGCGACGCATCTTTCTTGGATATTAAATCTCCTCCATATTTTATGAAATCTATGGCTAAATAGTTTTCTCCGGTCGTCTTTCTTCAGTACTTGCTGTTTAGCGCCCTTCGGCCCTCATCGATAGTTACACATGAAACGTCAGTTTCAGGGACACAAAAAGAAGCGACCGACGAGGACTGCCGCTGTTCTCGTCAATACGCGTTGTCCCTATTTCCTAAGCTCAACCTCGACGCACTTGCTTAGTCCGTGAAAAAAAAAAAAATCAACTTTCAAGTGTTCTGCAAAAATTCGCAACAGTAGCAGCCCTTTGTACGTCATAATTCCGAAAAAAAGGAACGTGGCAAAAGTCCATTGAATGATTGCTACAGTGTCACTTAAAATGTTATATTGATGACGCTTTTTTTGTTACTAATTCATGGGGTGTCATTCACCATCTTAATAAGCACAACCGTGTTCCCTACAAGGGTATGTCTATTGACATAAAAGACCTCTTCTATTCCAGTCCACATGGAGTTCTTATGAGTGTCATCGAGCAAGCATTTTTTTTAAAATTTGGTGCAGTTGATTTCCAGAATGTTGCAGTAAGAGGCTTTCTCGATTTGCTCAAAGTGTACCTCACTGTAACTTTTCCCCATGGAATGGAAAAGTTACAGTGAGGTAGCGAGTTTAGTGACTTGTTTCCAGCGCACGTGGACACAAAGACTGAAGCAAGATTAGCAGGGACAGATGTGGCAAAATGCTTTCATTTCGTGGAAGAGTACCTAGTTCTGGTTGAGTGGAAGGATGCTTCCTTTCAAACTTCCCTTTTTAAGGAATTTCTTAACCACTCGTTCCTCACTCCCGTGAGGGCTGAGAACGGTTCGCTCAAGTATCATGATCTAAGTACGCGAAGCGCCACACATCTGGATCCAGGGTGAGTCCGGAGGATTTGATTGCTTGAAGTACAGCTTGAAGGCGCCGGAGGTGCTCGTCGAAGGTTGAGGCAAACGCAATGACGTTGTCCGAGTACACGAGGAAAGTTTGCCACTTGTCGAATAAAGATTCAGTTGTGAGGGAGCGCTTGTGGTGTGTGTTTCCCTTCTTCGTCGTTTATTTGTGCTCAAAGCTTCCAAGTTTCATTCATCCTCAAAGTTTTCATTTCATACTGCCAGTACTGTATTCATAACGCGTTGGATCGTCGCAGGTGCCGAGCAAAGACCAAAAGGCATGACCTTGAGCGGCAAGAGGCCTTCTGGTGTTATAAAAGCAATCTTCTCTCGGTCTCTGCCGTCGACTTCTATTTGCCAATGGCCCGGTCTCGAGGTCCATCGACGAAGATACTTCGCGTTGTGGAGGTCGATCCAGGGCGTCGTCTATACGTGGAGAGGAGACACGTCCTTTTTTGTGATTTTGTTCAGGGGACGATAGTCGAAGCAAAAAACGTAGAGGGCCATCCTTCTTCTTCACTAGCACCACGGGGATGCCACGGACTCTTGGACGGCTGGATGATGTCGTCGCGTAGCATTTAGTCGACTTGTTTCTTAACGGCCTCGCGTTCTCGCGTTGAAGCTTTTTACGGGCTCTGACGGAGTGGTCTGGCACTTTGCTCTGTAATGATGCGATGTTTTGCGACTGGGGCTGCCGAATTCTTGGCGACGACGAAAAGCAGTTTGTATTGCAAGAGCAGGGTTTTGAGCTGTTCTTGCTTATGATTCGGAAGGCTGGGATTGACTTCGAAAACTGTCTGAGGAGCGTGGTTCGTCTAGTAGGCTCGGAAGAATTAGTGAGGGCGAAGGCATCGGTGGCTTCCACAGTTTCTTCGATGTAGGCGCCGTCGTGCCTTCGTTACGTGCTTATACTCGTTGCTGAAATTTGTGAGCATCACTGTTGCTCCCCCGCAGCTCGGCTATTCCTCTGCGAGGCAAATCTCGCGGTTAATCAACTCGTGCTGATCGCCCTCAACGACGCCTTCCAGGGCTGCTGATTTCTGAGTGCCGACGGAAATGATGACGCTGGAGTGAGGTGAGAATGGTGACCTGCAGTTCCCGCACATTCAAGGCGTGCCCCTGCGGTGTATGCAGCGGTAGGGCTTTTTCTGGGATAGTGTTATCGACTTGGATCTCGGGTCGATCGCTGTACCATGAAGGTCTAGGAAATCCAACCAAGGATGACATCTCTCGAGCAACGCTGTAGAACTACGAAGCTTGCGAGAAATCCGGTTGGTCAATGGTAACTCTCGCTTGGAGATTCCTGCCGGCGTTACTAGGTGACCTCCAGCTGTCCGGATTTCGGACCTCCAGCGGTCTAACTTCAACTCGTGGCGAACGGTCCACTGGTGAGAGTCGGTGGCGGTGTCGCTAAGGTGATGCTGGCCGTCGATAAGAACGTCGAGGTCGCTAGGTCGTTGTCTTGCGTTGCGGTTAGGTCGGCTACGTCAGTTTGTCCCGCTGCTTCGACGTTGCGTCGTCAGGTATTCTTCGTGCCGCGAAGTTTTGACGTCAGGGCTCCGTCCGGCTTGCGGCGTGTTCTTTAGATTTTGTCGCGGCGTCGTTGTCGGCGCGGAAGATCTTCGGTATTTTGTCGTACAGCAACCGCTCCTCCATCGGTTGCTGCCCTTAGTTTTCCGGATACGGGCTAGGCGACCGGCTCCGGGTTGGGCCAGTGTATGGTTGGCGTTGGGGAGAGACGTAGCGGTCTGGTGACGGCGAGCGCGGAAGTTCCTGGGGGGTCCATAGCGCTCCTGCGAGATAGTCGGCGATTTCACGTGGCAGTTCACCTCGTTCTGGACGTGGCTCGTTGACGGCAAAACCACGCAGTCCCATCTGTCGATACTGGCAGCGGCGGTAGGTTTGACCAGCTTCTCCGCAATGGTAGCAGAGTGGCTGGTGGTAGGGGCACGCCAAATGTCGGTCTTCCTCGCGGTGCGGTGTCTTCACGTGGGCGCGGAGGGGAACGTCACGACGCGTGGCGTAGCTCATGGCTTGCGGCTGAGGCTGTGGCGGTTCAAGGGTGCCCAGCGGCAGCTGGATTTCTGCTCGAATGACGTCTGTTATCGAGTCCACTTGAGGCTGGGGAGGGTAACAGTTTGTGCAGTTCCTCCCGCACGATCGCTTGGATTGTTTCGCGCAGGTCGTCGGAGCCGAGGGCATGAACATCTGTGCTGTCTTGAACCTATCGGCTATTGGCGGTTTGCATTTCTAGCGTGTTCTCGATGGTCGTAGTTTTTTAGACAAATTCTTGGTCAAACTCGACTTGCTGCGCAACCAGTAGGAAAGAAGGAGGGAGACAGGAGAGAGCGCCCTCCTTCTTTCCTGCTGGTTGCGCAACAAGTCTAGTTTACAATGTGAACCAATTAGTCTGCAATAACTATTGCTTGGTCACTGTTGGGTGGGCTCCGCATCAGTCCCGCGAAGAGCCCCTGCTTTTAACTCCTCGTATGAGGAGGCGAACTTTCTTTTTTGGGCATGGCAGGATCATCGTGGCGGAACAGTCTGGTCATCTCTTCCGTGAAGAGCGCCACGTTTTCATTTGGCAGTTGCACACGGATTTCGAGCAGAGCCTCGGCCCGGTCCTTGCCTACGAGGTTTTTCAATGGGCTAGGGAACTGGTGCGAAAGATGTCCCACGTTGTCAGGATTCATCTTGGTTCTCGAGACAGGTCGGAGCGGTGTCCTCAAGGCAAAGTGGACGTGCCGTAGCTTGTCGTCACAGGTCCAGGTATAGAAGAAGCGACGCGGTCGTACGCTTCGAGCCAGCTTTCCGGGTTTTCAAATGATGATCTGCGCAAGGTTGGCGGGTCACTGCGTTGTAGCACAGCACGACAGTCGCGGGCGGTGGCACTGGGGCTGTCATCGTTGCCTCCGTCGTGGTCATGGCCTTTGTCTTCCGGGTGTTATCGGGTAGAAGCCCGTACTCTGGTACTAGAGCTCGTTGTCTGCGGCTGGCTCGCTGGTAGGGGTTGGCGTTAATGAATTCCTTGCGACTTGCACTGGGTTCACGGCTTCACGGGGGCGTCGGGAACATGAACGAACAGCACTTCCACCAGACGTCACGTGTCGTGACGTTGACGAAGGCAGCAGCGTCGGCGTGTTCAAGATGAAATTTGGGCGAAGCAGTGCCCGGGAATGAAACAAACTACAGCGTATACGTGGCATGATAGCAGCGAACAGAGCGTCGGCCACAAAGCGCTCTTCAACCTCAGTTCTCATGTCCCCGTGCAACTTAGTTGCTCGCCTGCAATATAAGCTAGACTAGCAGAACAGAATTTCGATATACGCATATTTAATTAAAGGGCGCTGCGACACAAATTAAGCATGTTTTCAACGCTTGTTCTGGTACTGTGGAATGCGCCGACATCATTGCGTAAGTGGCAACGCTGAGAACGAAGCTGTTATAATTTTATTTCACCGGATAATCTACGCTGATTTCAGACTACAGCTACACACATCGGCTATTTTTGTTATGGGAAGTGACGTTTCGTCATGTGGCAGTGACGACAAAGGCTGTGCGTTTTGATTGGCTTGACGCGACTAGTGCCATGTAATATTCATACGGTGGTAGCTAGGCCATATTACTGAGCCATAAAAAAACCCTTTTTCATGCTTTCTCAGAAGCAAATCATTCCTGTTTCTAACTGATGTATTTTCAGAACAACTATCATGACGTTAGGTGCCCCGTGGAGCTAGTGGGAATAGTGTGCCTGGATTCGTGCGCCCGCATCAAGGCACCCTAGGTGGGAATGGTAATGAAACGATACTCTTCCGCGTTTTGCCTTTTGCGGCTCGGGCGACAGCGGCCACACCGGAACCTGCGAAACACGCAACGCTGTTTGACACGATCTGTTAACGAAAAAAGAAAAAAAATCCTTAACGCTTTTCGACCGACGCCTTCCGCGTCATCGGGCGGTAGCGTTTCGTCCGGGCTCCCGGACCATAGAGTTTCCTACAATGCCCGGAGCCATCCTTGCGTTGCGCGGGGATCAGGGATGCACTTTCAATTTGCAGTGGCGTGCACTACTACTGACTCACGTGGTGCGTCGTAGCCATGGTAGCAATGCCGTCAGAAAGATTGGTGCCGAGGCAGAGTTGTGGCAAGGCACTGTGTGAAGGCCACCATGAGACAAGACTTCCGGCACGTCTCTATAAGACGCGCACGGTTATCGGAAACGGCCTTTGACGTCAGCGGGAGAGCGAAATGCCAAAGGGAGCGTTCCTTGTCGTCGTCTGCTCGAGCTTTGCAGACTAATAGCATCAGACACCAATTTTCATAATTCTTTTTGCGTTTGTTTTGTCATTTATTACTACACGCATTCCAGCGCTAAATAAGGCAGTCGTAGAAACGTCGCAGAGCCCCTTTAAGCACACGGATGTCGCACACGCGCGAGAGAACACGATTGATAAGCATTTGGTTGTCGGCGTTGCAGATGACGAAAGCAATGATTTACGTTTATAAACGTGTGTAAGGCTCTGTCGATGGCTTAAGCTGAGACGCGCATATATCAACACCAGTGCCACAGACGCTGCTGCGGGAAATCAGTGCCGCCACACGGGAATCGGTCAGCGCAAATATCCAAACAGGCATCTCTCTTTGCAAGCTTCGCAAGGCAGTGTGCGCCGAAGTGCACAGTTGGCATGCCGCATGCGCCTTTAGCTCTACACTCCCTTATTTCAGGGCGAAGCGCCTTAGAGTCGCGGCTTGTCGGCGTTGCATCGTCGTCTCCTGTCGCCGCTTGCATCGTCGTGTCCTATCCATTTGCTTGAGCGCAAGAGCGCGCCACCGCCTCAGCGCTCACCGTGTGGCAAGAGAGAGCGAACGGCGCGCGTTAACTATGGAAATGCTCTATCTGCGAAGAACGGTGAACTACCAGCTCGCGAGGAACGAGAACGCGTCCTCGCCGCGAGAGAGAACGCCGACGCAGGCAGCTTCTGCTAGCGAGTTTCTTGAAACATGGCTGATCCCTCTGTCATAGGAATCGGTATAACACGAAACTGAAACGTGTCGTCACAGAAGTAGTTGATTGTTTGTAGTGCATTGGTATATGAGCTTGTACAATGTCTACTGTTGTTTGACAGATATAGCACCGCTTGATGTGGGCTGACCCACGTTGAGGAGTAGTGGAACGTCTCCGTACCGACGACTAACGCCCATGATCGTGATTTAACCCTTACGGTAGCTGAAGTTCTTAGCATATACGTGGACACCGCATATGGTTAATCCCGCGCAAATATGGCATCAACAACATAATGAACACTGATTCTCGATATGTACTCGTTCAAAGCATCGTGAAACGCGAAGAGAAACGCTACGCGCGTCGTGTCTTCCCTGTAGCCTGGCCGTTAATTTTTACAGGGAGAGCGGGCAACGCGGTGCGACAATTAGGCGAGCGTCGGAGAGCTATTTTTCGATATGGATGGATGCTATGAGCGAGGCTTCGGTTAAAGCCACCACTTCGCGGTGTGTTAAAGCGTTGACGAAATTACACTTCTATTGGAAACGCGCCGACGGTCGTAGCAACGGCGTGTTTTAAATGCGAAGCATTTCTTAGCGAACTTTTGGCACTTTGAGCGTTCTATCTACGTATCTATCTATCTATCTAGCCGCCTACGTCTGGGTGCTTTCATGATCGCCTCCTTAACGTGGTGTAGACAAAATCGGCATGGGAGGGCAAGAGGATTTGACGAATCTGACTGTCGGGTCATGACATGATAACCCGAAAATCCTGTCGTGTACGTCGTCAAACCTTTTCCTCCAGACACGTGTGGCACATACCCGTTTACCACGGGCCCCGGTGTACGGGTATGCGCCACAGGTGATTGACAGTTTATATCTACCCAGGAACGCCGAGAACAGACATTGGTAACTTAAATGTGAGAGCGTTAAGAAAACCGACATCGGCAGCGTTGACCCGAAGAATGGAAAGAATGAAAATTAGGATCCCAGCAGAATCGAACCCAAGCATTCTGCGTGGCAGTCAGGTATTCTACCACAGCCCACGCCAGGTATATAACTGGCTTGCAAAAACAGCCTATGCAGGCGTAATGTCGGTGTAACGTCAATTGTGGTTATGGGCTGGCTATCTAATTTTGCAAGAAAGCAATAAACAATACATGATACTCCTACCATGTGTACTCCTACGATACAGGCGTCATATCAGATTAACGTCTGTGGTTCCAGTGTTGGCTCCGCTTTTATAGCAGTCTAATAAACATTACATTTGTTTTCCTATGATTCAGCAAGCTATATTGAGGCATTGTTCGACCCGGAGGAACACATTAACGAATGTTACGTATGATCTTCATATCATCGCACTGTAAAGTGCACTTAGTCCGCCAGAACTACGCAGTGTCCTCGCCATTTCTTACGAGGCTGGGCGATGGCCTCATACTGACCGAGGATGATGCTAGATTGAGTGACAGCCGCTTTGTAGACTAGGCTACATACAACCAGTAGTCTACGAATACGACAAGCGCCATCCACTGATGTTGGTCTACGTAGCACTATCCAGGCCTACTAGCCTCGACGCCCTATAACTCACGAACGAGAAGGGTGACTATATGTTCTGACTTGTCGCCGGCTCTATCGACAGACAATTTGTCGACGAAATGACCGAGGCATCCACGATTTGCAACTGCTGTACTATGCCTCATACTTCACTTCACATGGACCCCTCGTCACCGCGATCACGACCGGATTCAATAACAAGTCATGACCATGCTGGTGCTCACTGATCACGGTGATGATGACCTTGTTCAAGAACTGTCAAGAACCTCTTCCACACATTCACACGGGTTCGTAAAACGTGCATGAGTTTCGGGACACGTATAAGCACTACAACTTCTTGCACACATGCACACCGGTTCGTAAAACGTGCATGAGTTCTCGGGACACGTATAAGCACTACATATCAGCTTACCGCTTCTGGTGTTGGTTATACCCACGTTGCCGTTGGTTATAAACATATGCGGCTCTTCAATATATATGTGCGTATAAAATTTATACAAATCTATAGCGCCAATTTGTAACGTTTCGCTTCCCGCCGCATGCTTCGCATAACATCGACTCCCACGGTACGTGGGATCTGCCGAATTTTTTTTTTGGATTTTTTTTTCGAGCCTGGTCGCACACATGTCCCGCACCTTTATAAAGGGGACGCTCATAGCATCCACGTATCCATCCAATCACTGTGAGAGGCAAGTGTAAAAGATAAAAGGCTTGTTCATGGTCTTCGTTATGCGTTTGGCGGTAGCTCAGTGGGCTAAATGCCCCCCAGCCATCGTCGCGGACTGAGGAGTCATGGGTTGGACTCCTGCAACGGAACTTTTTCTTATACTTGTTTTTCTTTGCCACTCTGATAGTGTTCATTTTGCTGACGTATTTCCGTGACGGAAATACGTGATGAAAGTCCTAGTGGACCCTGGCATCAAACACTTTCGTGTTAAAAACCGTCTGCTCGCGCTGTACAACCGTTCACCGGCCACCCCGTATATACAGGTTGTTTTTTTTTTGATTTTTTATAAAAATTCTGACAGTAAGCCTCTTGCCGTTTTCGCACATGAACTCTATGTCAATGTGGAAAAACTTTACCGCATTTAAAATGACACGGTTGCCACTAATGAACAAAACTCGTTAATTAAGTTTTTAATAATTGACTTGAGGGCAAGTGTTTATATTAGAAAGTTGTAGTGCGTGCCAATTTATGGCGCACCCATTTTTTATTAATCATGAATGTTGCGCGTAGTTCGAGATATTCATCATCGAATGTTAAGACGAAATCAAACTGAAGTGCGGCGGAACACCGGGACGACATGTGACGGGAAAGTGACGAAATTCGAATGAAGGCGCGCTTTGCGCGATCAGTTTAGATTTCGCTCCTGACATTCGATGAAGAATATCTAGAACTACGTGCAGCTTTCGTGGTTTGTAAAAATAGGTATGCCATAAATTGGTACGAACTACAACTTTCTAATATGCTGCCCTCAAGTCAATAAACAAAAAGTTAATGAACGAGTTTTTGCTAATTAATGGTAACAGTGTTATTGTGACTGCGGTAAAGTTTTTTCCGCCTCGACGTGGAGTGCATGTGCGAAAATGACAAACCTTACTGTCATAGGATTTTTGTAAAAAATCTAAAAAAACACCTTGTATAGGCACTGGATCTTGACCTGCAATGTAGTGCCCGTGGGAGATTTCTCTTGTGCGTTGTTTAACAGTAAAGATTCGCAGCGCGCACGTTAACTAAAAGCGGACTGCGGGTCTTTGTGTCTAAGCTTTCTTCTGTCTCTCATTGCCCATTAGCAGTGATTTTGCTGTGGGAAACACCGGCGCACACTGCATGCTTCGCCCCTCCACAAGTTTCACGTTAGTGGAGCTGAAACGCCCTTCCCTGTATGCTTCGCCCCTCCCCAAATTTTTTTCTTTTGCTTTCTTCTGGCAGCCAGTGCTGCGGACACGTTGAAGCTAGAGTTACGGAGCCCATACTTTGGATGGAGCTGTTTGTTCGGTAGATCATCTCACTCATTTTTCCGCAGATCGCGGGCCCTCGTATGCTCTTCAAAATAGCGCACGGTAAGGTAATGCAACGCCGCCGTGCGATGTAAAAGCAAATAGCGCAACATTGTAAAGAGACGTGTGAAAAAACCACTGGAGGGTTCATCCCTCTGCGCCCCCCCCCCCTTCTTCAGTTTTGCATAGGGATAAATACGCGCCTGCATACAAACGCACGCACGAACATACATAAAGTATGCTTGCACACCCCGAAAACCATTTATGCCTACGCTACTGCAAGGCACGCACACGTATACGTTCAAGAAAAGCACACTAAATCCGATCTCGTCCACAGCGCAATATACACAACCAGTGTATTTATAGTATAATATAGTTAGTAAAAGAGCAGTACGTGCTCGGGCCGCTCTCTTTGTACACAGTCGAAACGCGCGATCAGTGTTTTTGTTTGTTTTACTGCGCACTGCTCACGTACATGTCCAGGCTTTGCTTCTTTCGAAAACAAATGTGAAACGCGCCATTTGGCAGCGCCGCCTGTTGCTGTAGAAATGAGCCGAGGAAGGCGTTGCACAAATCGCTCAGAAGCGACGTTGTGGTGGTTCTTGGGCGCTCATAGACGAACAGCCAAGTCAAGGACAGAAAAACATTTATGGGCGTCACAAAATAACAATTACGTACACTTTCACTGGCCACACAATACAACATACCTAAAGTCCTAAACGTTAGAGTCCTTCACTATGGTCACGCGAGTTCTCGGCGCGTCCTCACAGTCGGACGTCACTCACGGTACCGTCGAAGGGGCAACGACGCAGTCAGGAAAGGCGCACGGGCACGGTGCACGAGGGCGCACGAGCAGACCCGGAACTGCTCGCTCAGGAATGCGAAGGCCCACGCTCCGCCCGACGTAGCACCAAGGTCAGGCCCTCAGCGACTGGTTGTGCCGGACCCGAATCTGGAACAGGCTCAGCTGCTCGCCTTGGTCCGCACGCTCGTGCACCACAGGAACAGCACCACAGGCCCGGTCCGGAGCACCCACTCGTTCCAGGGACACGCCAAGCCTGTCCCGGCTAGTCTGGTGGCACCCGATCGGTCCGTTTGGTCCCTCAGGCCGAGCGTACTGCTGTCTTGCAAGCCCGCCGCGTTCTCACTCAGTCCGTCGGCGTTCCAAAAGCTCACGCGCTTCACGTTCGTCTCCCCCTCTCGCGCACTCCTTCATCTTCTTGAGTTCTGTTCTCTGCTTCGGTTGTGGGTAACCGTCTATTACCACATTTCCCCCAACTTTCAGTACATTGTGCCGCGGATAGCGTTAGTATGGACGCGAAACAACGGAACACAGTAAGAGCAAAGGCAATCACCGAGCACAGGCAAAGAGTGGGAACATTGCAAGCCTTCTGTTACTACACAAACACTGTTGATCACTTGCCCGGCGCACTCACGCGTCGCACTCACACGGCGCACGTCACAACGAGGCGCGCACAGACTGCCGGCTGTGCTGATTAAAGACGCGCCGACGCACAACACACACAATGCACGATTCACACCGTAGATGTTGGTTGTCTCTGCACAGCGGCGACACCACATCATGATCCAGATAGTCGACCTCAGTGAGTGTTGTTGTCACGTCGCTTGTATGTCTTAGTCCTGTGGCGCTGAAAGTGACTCTGGGAACGTGGTGGTCGAAGCGGCGGCTGAGGCGATAATGGTGACTGATGCATCTGTGCACTGAGGCTGTCCGTACCATCGCTGCGGAGCGTAAGAAACCTCGGGCGAGTTTGAATGAGGCGCCCGGTATTGCGTTGCTCGATGGAGGAGTGTTGCCTGGCTCGACGACGTGGTGGTACCCAGGGCGTCGTGTCCAGAGGCAACCATGTCTCATCTTGTGGGGTAGGTGCACCGCGGTAATGCGTCGCATCCGGTCGCGAATTCGGCCACGAATTAGGCCACGGCAAGGTCGATAGCTGCGACGATCCAGATGGACGTGTAGTTGCTTGCCATCCCTTCGCGCATGCCGTCTGGGCATCGCTGTTTACTGCAGATGGACTGCCATCACTGGGTTCGGGCCCAGGTGCACGTAGCCGGTTCGCTACACGACTTACGGTGACCTGGTCTTATCGCCTACCACGACGATTTGTAGAGGGTTTATGCGTCTTTTCCTCGATATCTGTGCTGCTACTGAAATTGACGGTCCGGTTTTCGAACACTCTCCTGGTGCCCAGTGATACGGCTCCTTTGATGTTTCCAGGTACAACCATAAAGTCTCGCAGGCGGGGAGCACGAACTTCTCCCCTAAAAACTGGTGTATCCAGGAAGACCACAGCTTCTGGTAGCTAGTGCACTGTGCGGTCAAGGAACAGTACCGGCCGATACGTACCGGTCACTTTTTCCCTTGTCACGAATGCCTGTCGCACTATGACCGTATCGCAGCCAGTATCGCGCAGTACGGTAACTGGGCGTTTATCCATAAACCCTTTCACAATGGGCACGTTCTCAATGTTCTGAGATACGAAACTTCGGCTGACTGCCGTGTTGACAACAGGTACCTTTTCTCCATCTTTCAGAATGACGTATTCTGCATTCCCTGCTGCTTTTTCCTCGTTTCTTTCATCTGATATCATGCAAGATGCTTCACATCTGTCCCCTCTACCGGAGAAATACTTATCACTATTGTGACCAGGGTCGTAGCCAGAAATATTTTTCGGGGGGGGGGGGGGTGGTTCAACCATATGTTATGTATGTTCGTGCGTGCGTTTTGTATGTGTGCGTGTATATATACGCAAGCAAAACAAATATTTCGGGGGGGGGGGGGTTGAACCCCCCAACCCCTCTGGCTACGCCCCTGATTGTGACCATGCACTGGGGAACATGCTTTCGTGCGCAACCAGCGTTCAGCTGCCCTGTGCCCTTTTTTATCGCGCAGAAAACAATGGTCGTCCGCCCGAGGCGTCTTCCTTGCGAGCTCCGTTCTTAGAGATGTGGTCGGACCCGTTTCTCTACATGCTCATTCCTTGCCCAGATTCACCACTGACTGAGCGTCCATGAAGTTGTCTGAAGTCTGCGCTTCTCCTGGAGCGTTCGGCAGTTCCTCTCCTTTAGGAACACTCTCAGCGACGGAAGACAACTCTCCGTAAATTGCTCTGTGATAATCAGGTCTCTAAGGGCACCGAAGGTCCTGTCAGTTTTCTATAGCTCCAACCAATGGTCAAAATAACCAGCGAGCCGGGCAGCATACTGTAGGCCGGATTCGTTGTCTTCGGGTGTGGCTTTGCGAAATTTTTCCCGATAGCCCTCTGCAGTGTACCGAAACCGCTGCAGTAATGCCGCTTTTAGCTGGTCGTAGTTTAATGCAGCTGTCGGATCTAACCGGCCTATCACAGTTAGGGCTTCTCCAGTCCAACATAAGCTCAGTGAAAGAGCCCATTTCTCACGGGGCCACCCTTGGCACGTCGCGACCCGCTCGAACCGCTGTAGGTACGCGTCGAGATCGTCCCGCGCTTCGTTAAAGGGCGGTATCAGTTTATGAGGGCTACACACATTCGGTG
The DNA here is from genome assembly GCF_013339695.2 of Rhipicephalus sanguineus. NCBI lineage: Eukaryota > Metazoa > Arthropoda > Arachnida > Ixodida > Ixodidae > Rhipicephalus > Rhipicephalus sanguineus. The sequence goes on from NC_051180.1 coordinate 198,630,171, forward strand.
CAAGTGTAGTGCTCGCGGCAGATCCACCTGGTGCACCAGCGTCGGCTGACTGTCTCCCCGCGCTTTCCTGAAGTTTAAGCTTCAGTTCCAAAATCTTAAGCTCCTGTTCCTGAAGTTGTCGTTGTCGTTCAGCGCTTTCCTTCGCTTCTCATTCCCGTGCGCGTTCATCGCGAGCTAGGGCGCACTCTTTCTCGACCCATTCTCTAAGCTCAGTCTTCTCACGCCCTAGTTCTCGGCCAAGTGCAAAAACTTCCTTGTCCATGGCTTAGCCCAGCATCTGAGTAATGGCTGTAATGTTAATAGGCCTGGCAGGCTCGCCAATTGTGGTGGTTCTTGGGCCCTCATACACGAACAGCTAAGTCAAGGACAAGAAAAACATTTATGGACGTCACAAAATAACAATTACGTACACTTTCACTGGCCACACAATACAATATACCTAAAGTCCTAAACGTTAGAGTCCTTCACTATGGTCACGCGAGTTCTCGGCGCGTCCTCACAGTCGGACGTCACTCACGGTACCGTCGAAGGGGCAACGACGCAGTCAGGAAAGGCGCACGGGCACGGTGCACGAGGGCGCACGAGCAGACCCGGAACTGCTCGCTCAGGAATGCGAAGGCCCACGCTCCGCCCGACGTAGCACCAGGGTCAGGCCCTCAGCGACTGGTTGTGCCGGACCCGAATCTGGAACAGGCTCAGCTGCTCGCCTTGGTCCGCACGCTCGTGCACCACAGGAACAGCACCACAGGCCCGGTCCGGAGCACCCACTCGTTCCAGGGACACGCCAAGCCTGTCCCGGCTAGTCTGGTGGCACCAGCTTGGTCCGTTTGGTCCCTCAGGCCGAGCGTACTGCGTCTTGCAAGCTGGCAGCGCTCTCACTCAGTCCGTCGACGTTCCCAAAGCTCACGCGCTTCACGTTCGTCTCCCCCTCTGGTGCACTCCGTCATCTTCTTCAGTTCTGTTCTCTGCTTCGGTTGGGGTAACCGTCTATTACCACAGACGTGGTTTCGATATCTGACGCGTGCTTGTAATCGCAGCGCGAAATAGAATGGAGATGCATTGCGGTGCAAGGTTATCTTAGAAGTTTGTCATTCACACCTCCTCGGCATCCAACAGCTTTCTTGAACGCCTGCCTCAGATCGGAAGCGCACGTCACTAGAGAACTACAGTTGGTATTTGCGAAAGCTCCGCCAACGGCTGCTGCTCAACGTCTCTCTCCTGATGGAGCCACTAGCCCACGATTCCGCGACTGCGCTCAGTGTTGGCGAAACACCAAGCATCGTCCCATATTAGTGCTCGTTCACACAGCCGTCAAACCACCCGTCACGTCACCGTCACGTCAAAAAAACGTACAGCAGACGCGACGTAGCTGTGTGCGAACAGACCACGGCGGTTGCAGCGTCGGCAGCAGCACGTTTTTGTGCAGTGTTGACCGACAGATGCACCAAAATAGGAATTGTCCTCGCAGCTCAAATGGTTCGCTCGCGACTGATGCTCTCCCGACTCCCCTGGGCTCTCCTCTTCGCACCACACACCCACACCCACACACACCACCACACACACACACACACCACACACACACACACACACACCACACACACACACACGCACACGCGCACGCACGCGCACGCACACACACGCGCACGCACGCGCACGCACACACACACACACACACACCACACACACACACACACACACACACACACACACACACACACACCACTTGTCCCCCCGTATTATGGCCCATTCAGTCAGGCGCGCGTTCAGTGTTCCAAGGCCACTGACCCGGGCCCGTATGCTAGACGCGTGGCTCTTCTCGGAACTCCAAACGTAAACTGATTTCTTATTGGTCCGTTTTCTAGGGGTGGGGCTCCGTCCCCGTTCCGGCGACGGAATCGTAGAGCACTGCCCTACGACGCCGTCAACCGTTTTAGGGGCGAAGCTCCTTAAGGCGGCACCCGTTCGTCCCTCGTCGTGCTCGTAGTAGTGAGTAACAAGTCTTACCCTTTGACCTCCAAGGTGGTGCCGGTGGGAGATTTCTCCTGTGCGTTGTTGAACAATAAAAAATTCGCAGCGTGCGCGTTAACTAAAAGCCGAATTCTTCTGTCTCTGTAGAAGTGTAAGTGTTAGCTAAAAGCCGACTTCTTCTGTCTCTCATTCCCATTAGCAGCCATTGTTTACCTCCAAGGTAGTGCCTGGTGAGATTTCTCCTGTGCGTGATTAAACAATAAAAATTTTGTTCAAAACGCCGTTGATTGATGAAATAAACCAACGAAAGACGCCAGATGTTTTGTAAAAACAAAACGAAAGAACGCCAGATGTTTCTAAAGCAAAACGAAAAAGACGCCAGCTGCTTAACGAAAGACGCAAGGTGTTTCTAAAGCAATGGTTTTCTAAACAATGAAAATTCACAGCGTACATGTAAAATTAAAGTGAGCTGCAAGTCGTCATAACTCATCGAACCTTTAGTATAAACGCGCCCGATCTCACGTCGGTGATGATGTACTGGGCAGAATTCACGGAAGATTCACGGTTTACCGATGAACCTCCGCAGCTTCGCCCACTCATCATCATTCACTCCGTGGATATGCTGTGATTTTTTTTCCGGAGAAAACGTCTCGGAAATCCTCTCCTCTGTCGGATATCGGTGTTGTGACGGTGACGTGACGGGCGTTTGACCGCTGTGAGAACGAGCCCTTACGGTTGCTGTATTGGCTATCTACTTTTATATCAATGTAAATGTGCACCGATGACACCGCAAGCTACAGTCGAACGCTGCGCGAATGCGCTAACGACAGCTACTTCTGATGCGCACATCATCGTACCGTAGCGCGCACTGCCTCACGATCAACACACGTTTCTGGTCTAACGTCAGACCATTAGACACTCTTTAGGCGCCAGTGTACTATCGGCGTCAAATGAGACCCCAACACCGGCAAGCCTTCGCAGTGGTATAGTGCGCGCCGTCCAGCTTTACCCCACCCGGCTTTACCCCATGCGCAGTGGGGTAAAGCCGGGTGCGCGCGCCTGTCAGTGGTGATGAGAGGACGGCGACCATGCGAAGGCCTGGCGGTGTTGGGGTTTCATTTGACGCCGATTGTACTTGGCGTGCCCAGCAAGCTCGTAATATGCGCAGAACTACTCAGTTTACACAAAGACTTGGTTGCACATCGTAAGGCTTGCCGGAAAGCAAGAAATCCGGCATGGGCAGCTCCGCGCTGACTGCTTTGCACGAATTTGATTCCCAGAATGCATGCGATCTGCCAGACTTGTTTTTTTAGGGGCGAAGCTCCTTAGGGGGGGGTCGTTCCCTCCTCTGTACTAATAATATGTAGCCACCTCTAGTTTATGAATTGCTCAATAGATGGCGTTGTGAGCATACTAGTTGATGAATGTTACAATAGATGGCGCTGTGAGTATACGAGTAAGGAGAGCATGAGGAAATGAAGAAGTAGATGGGCAGAGAAGGTTTTCAGGTATTTGTATAGAAAAAGCGTTGACACGCAGTGGAGAAAAAGAACTAGGAGGCTCACCAGTAAATATACGGCTAGCAGTGCGGGCGATATGGCAACAAGGAGCATTAAGCGGAAGGTCAGAGAGGCGGAGAGGACTTATTGGATGGCAGCGATGGAAAAGAAGCCGGCTCTGAATAACTACCGAAAGGGAAAAAACGAAATAAGGAGGGAAAGGTTTTATGATAATTCAAGGGGAAGCGCTTTGCTCTTTGAAGCAAGGTCGGGCTGCCTTAGAACGCGTAGTTATAAAGCGAGATTCATTAACGAAGAAGAACAGTGTACATGCTGCGGGGGAACTAAGGAAACGATGGAACATGCACTGATTGAATGTGGCGATATTCACCCAGGTATACGTGTGGGCACGAGTCTACAGGAAGCCTTGGATTTTAGGGACAACAATGGAAAGCTGAACACGTCCGCGATAGAAATAAGAGACGGTTAGAGTATTGGTGGCAGAAAAGTAGAGATAAAGTACAAAAATAAATAATGGGGAAAAATAAGGTCATTGTGCTTTAAGAGGCAGAGAGATGGACCGTGAGTTTATATTTTTTTTGGTATAATAACATAGATTTAATCAGTGTAGATAAGGTATTAAGCCAACTTGAAACAAGGAAGTTTTTTTTTCTTCGAGCCTGGTGGCAGACATGTCACCGCCCCGTTATAAAGGGGACGCGGACGCTCATAGCATCCATCTGTGGGATGCGGAGTCGGTGAAGGACGGATCCCAACATAAAACGAAACGATGTTTATTAACGTAGTAGCAGCAGCAGGGCAAGCATGCCGATGCTGCGCTTCGGAAGGTTAGAGAAACAAACATGAAACCAAGCTTGGTAGCTTGGGTGATATAGCCAGCAGTGGTGACGTAAGCCTCCGACGAAACTGCGTGGCGCTGTCTTTTATCGGAAGCGTGTTGCAGCAAGTAGCTGTGTCACGCCGGGCTAATCAGTGACGAGACGGAGGCTGCGTGGGTCTGTGCGCAGTGGTCGCCACACATCCATCCATCCATCCAAGGGTGTGCGAATACAAGTACCTCGGTGTATGGATAAATGAGGGTGACAGGTACATGGGGGTACAGGAAAAAGCCTCGGCAGCAAAAGGAAAGAGGAATGCTGCAATAATGAAGCACAGAGCGTTGTGGGGATACAGTAGGTACGAGGTGCTTCGAGGTCTATGGAAAGGTGTAATGGTTCCGGGGCTTACTTTTGAGAACTCAGTGGTGTGCATGAGGGCAGAGGTGCAATCGGGAATGGATAAAAATCAACGGACCGTGGGACGCCTCGCGTTGGGTACTCACGGGAAGACGACAAATGAGGCTGTAAAGGGCGATATGGGATGGGCAGGTTTTGAGGCGAGGGAGGCTCAGAGCAAAATAAGGTTCGAAGAAAAGCTAAGGAATATGAAGGAGAGTAGACGGGCAGGTAAGGTGTTCAGTTATTTGTATAGGAAGAGCGTGGACACACAGTGGAGAAAAAGAACTAGGAGGCTCACTGGTAAATATACGGCTGGTAGTGTAAGCAATATGTCAACAAAGAGCGTTAAGCGAAAAGTCAGAGAGGCGGAGAGGATTTACTGGATGGCAGCTATGGAGAAAAAACCGGCTTTGAGTAACTACCGAAAGGGCAAAAATGAAATGAGGAGGGAGGCATTTTACGATAATTCAAGCTTTACTGTTTGTAGCGAGATCGGGTTGCCTTAGAACGGGTAGTTATAAAGCGAGATTCAGTAAAGAAGAAGAACAATGCACGTGCTGCGGGGAAGATCAGGAAACGGCGGAGCATGTTCTGATTGATTGTGGAGATATCCACCCAGGTAAGGTGGCTAACCCAGGTGTACGTTTGGGCACGAGCCTACATGACGCCTTGGGTTTTAGAGACAATGGAAAGCTGAACACACCCGCGATTGAAATAAGTAAGACACGGTTAGAGTGTTGGTGGCAGAAAACTAGAGAGAAAGGACAAAAAAAATATTGGGAAAAAAAATAAGGACATTCTGCCGTAAAGGGCAGAGAACGGAGCTGAAAATTTGTTTTTTTTTTCTGGAGTAAGGTAGTTTTAATTGAAGTAAAGACACTAGGCCAACACTAGGAAAAAGAAGAGTAAAGGGTTTTTTTTTGTGGAGCCTGGTGGCGCACTACTCACCGTTATAAAGGGGACGCTCATAGCAGCCATCCATCCATCCATCCATCCTAAAATTGCTTATAACAACACTAGATGGCGGTATGGTTTTCTTGTAGTTGACGATGAAAGATGGGAGATGGCGCTGTCAGAAGCGCGTCGAGGTGAAGTACAAAAATAAATAATGGGGAAAAATACGGTCCTTCTGCCTTAAGAGGCAGAGAGATGGACCGTGAATTTATATTCTTTTGGTGTAATAACATAGATTTAATCAATGTAGCTAAGGTATTAGGCCAACATAAAACAAGGAAGGTTTTTTTGTTTTTTTTTGTCGAGCCTGGTGGCAGACATGTCACCGCCCCGTTATAAAGGGGACGCTCATAGCATCCATCCATCCATCCATGAAGCTGCGCGACGCCGCCGCCAAGATCCTGCCGTACGAGAGCGGGAGGCCGAAGCGTGTCGTCTGGCTGCGCGACGACGCCGCCAAGATCCCAGCGTTCGAGAACGAGAGGCCCAAGCGGCACGGCAACGGCGCGAGGACCCTGCCGTACGAGAGCGAGGCCGAGGCGGCACGAGAACGGCGGCAAGAGGGATATGTACACGCTTTATGTGCAGTAAACTCCGTGCATTGTTCGCGAAGCCGGAGCACTTGCACGATCGCGTTCCGTTGGCTTTCGTTGGGCATGTGACCGACCTCGCGTCGTGGAACGCGAAGAGGAACGCTACGCGCGTCGTGCCTTCCCTCTTGCTTTGCCGTTAATTCTCACAGGGCAATTGTATCAGCAAACCTTCAATCGCCCTCACTGAAAAAGAAATAGATTACCTAAGTTCATCCGGCCAGATAACCTAGACATACTCTGGTTGCTTCTCCTGACGTCTTTTCGCGGTTCCGTGGTTTTTGCTTAATAATTCTTCTTGGTTCTTGGTTCCCTCTCCATGCCTGCCGTCATGCGCAATTCAAATGAGCGTTGATCACGTGTGCCTACTTGTTCTCGTTTTTCTATGTTTGTGTTAATAAATTTCAGTTGGAAGTCAGCGCTAGTCCTCGTCGTTTCTTCGTCCTTGTGTATTACACGCGCTGTTCACGTCAATATGGAATACCAACTAGCCCGGTCACACACCTTGCTTCGAGCGGGGAACGCGGTCGCTCTTGGCGCACTTTCTCTTTCGCTGGGAGTCGCGCTCGCTCTTGGCGCGCTTTCTCTTTCGCTCGGGAGCGGACACTTTCCCTGCATTTCACCGAACACAAAGCGGTGATAATGAAGGGACCGCGTAAACCAATAATAATATCTGGGGTTTCACGTCCCAAAACCACGATATGATTATGAGAGACGCCGTAGTGGAGGGCTCCGGAAATTTCGACCATCTGGTGTTCTTTAACGTGCACCTAAATCTAAGTACACGGGCGTCTACCGTTTCGCCTCCATCGAAATGCGACCGCCGCGGCCGGGATCGAACCCGCGACCTTCGGGTCAGCAGCCGAGCACCGTAACCGCTATACCACCGCGGCGGACCCGCGTAAACCAACTGTACAATAAAAGTTTGGTGTTTAATATATAGACGGCGTTTCACACTCTTTATATGATGTACCGGGCGAATTTCACGGAAGAGTTTCACGGTTTACCGATGATTCCCTCCGGAGCTTCGCCCCACTCATAATCATTCATCCCGTGGATATGCTGTGATTTTTTCTTTCGTACCCTTATTATGGTTGAGTACTGAGCGTTCGATGTTTGTTATCGACGGACTGGCGCAATTGATTATTAGTGCAATGTAGAGGTATTTTTGGTTGTCCTTCCTCGTCCCGTACATTCGTCTTGGCGCTTCCGCAGTGTCGTCGTGCAGGATACATTCCTCGTTCGCGCTTATCTGCATCCTTAAGCCTGTCTTCGTTGTGTAACGTTGAACTTGTCTTGCGTGTGGAAGTGCTAAACTGGAAGGGCGACTCTTTTGCCTCGGTAAAATATTTGTGGAAAATATATCTCCCCGTTGTTCTTACGTACGGACAGTGAACAAATCCTGTTTGAAATTTTAAAGGCTCACTTTGCTGAATACCATTGTTCGTAGTATATCTGGGCAATTTATGTGTGATTGTTTTTCTTTGAAGACGGGACATGTCGTTTTTGTTACTGGCACGCTAGAAGTACATCAGAAGGAGAATCTTGGGGGCTCGTTCTTGCTTCTGAGACAGAGCATTGATGAGGACTAACCGACAATCAAGCCAAGGAAAGAATAGGGGATGTTAGTCGTAGTAATTGGGATATTTTATTTATTTATTTATTTAAAGCATACTGCGGTCGAGAGACCAAGCAGGGGGGGGGCATAAAAAGAAGTAATTGACAGAATAAAATCAATAAAAAAAATGGAAGCAATAAAAAGTGTGCAAGAAAAGAGCCAACTTCCAAGAGCGCCCTTCCGGAGGCTGTCGTCAAACACGCTTTTGTGGTGACATTACGGCTGCCCGTTTCAATTTGGTTATTTAAAGTTCTGGAGGAGTCTAAGCAGCCGAACCACCCTACCTTTTACAGGACGGTAAATAGCATTTGGAAACGGCAATATCTTTATATTGTCAAAGGTACGCCTGAGTTCCCCTTGAAAGGAGGTGGCGTGCTTTACTGCATGACGTCCAATTAAAATTGTCCTCGTGTTTGGGTAAAGAAGCAGATGTTTTTGCTCGCAACTTTCTCTAAAACGTTTCAGTGGAAACTGCTCCTGGCGTGATTCGACTGCGCAACCAGTTCGTGGAGGCCAAGCTGAACTACATCTGCGAGGTGTCCTCGCTGAAGATCCTGGGTGGTTCCAAGGAGCTCGTGGCTGCAGACAAACTAGCAAACGTGTTTGTCATGTTCGATGACATTCCGCTGTATTGGGATGCCTGGGACGTGATGGACTATCACCTTGAGACGCGAAGGCCAGCGGTCAAGCAGGTGCGCTTTGACTGATGCTAAATATCACAGTTTAACTAAAACACTTTTCACCCGTGATTAAGCCACGTAAAAAGGTTCACAAATTGTGTTCAGCTGATCGATATTGTCGTCAGCCAAACGATGCTTAGACATACGGTGACAGAATTGAAGTGAAATTTTCTTTCTTAAATGATGGGCATGCAGTTGACGTCAACCGCGTGAATCGTCTGTGCTTGCCGCCATATTGCCGGTCGCGATTTGATGCGCTCGCAACATTTGCTGTATAACGTACCATTCTTGCGTCTGTGCCTTTGCTCTATACGGGTGCTTACTTGGTTGTTTTCTGGTTGCAATAAACCAGAAATATCGCCATTGCGAAGAAAAGTTCACTTGGCCTGCAGAGATAGCCAAGCATCACACGTAGGCCTGCTCGTATTGAAAGACGGGGAGGTTCAGTGTGATGTTGAAACGCTGCCTTGAGTTGACATCACTCACTATACGTGAATACGACAGGCTGTGTTTTGCCTCAGCCGTTAAAAGCTGTAATCCATCAAGAGCCGCAAGTGACTCTCGTAGTGCAGTGGACGTGCTTCGTAGTTTCCCAAACAGTACACGCAAGAACAGTTGTGCTATTTATTTCGAAGCGCAATCTTTGTCCAGGAAGCTGTGGAAACTCCTTGCGACTCGTGTAACCAAGACAATTGAATTGTGGGAACTCATTTACCCGAAGCATTATTGCGCAGTCCGACAAGCGCAGGTTGCCGTGTCTGTCTTTAGTAAAGCTAAGGCTATAGTATACAGCGCTTAGCGCTGCATGGTTATACATGCACGGCTTTGATGGAAAACACGTGCGAGCAATTTTTAATTTTCCTCGATAATAAACACTTCCGAGACGCAGTGGATGCGCCGTGTGTTAATGCGGTGAAACCACAAGGCCCATCTCCGTGCAGCGGCCGCTGACTGGTTCGCATGAAGTCGATTCCCGCAGCGCGTGGGATCTTGCGGAATTTCTGTCAAATACTCACACAGCTATGTCACCGTGCACGAAGCATTCCAGGCTTCAAGAATAGGCAGCGTGTCACGACGGTTCCACGATGCTACCGCTTGATCGCAAATCGAGGTTCAGGGCTTACGCCTTTTTTTTAGTTATCTCAAGTTCATTGTACAGCTAGTGCTACACTGTACTGACGACGAAGTAGAAAACAATGCCGTTCAAAGAAGGGCTTCCTGCCTTAGTGCCTGAAAACTAAGAAATTACTTTGTTCGCCACCGGATTTTAGAGATTTACGAGAAAAGATGTTCTAGCAAACATTGTTTTATTGCGATAGCAATTATATGACATTTTCGAGGACGTTTTGCTGTTGGCGTCGCCGTCATGTTCCGTACAAAGTCCAAATCGGTAACATCCCCCCGCTTATCGTGTGTTCTACCTACGGAGCAGGAATTCTTGAGGAGGCGAAACGGCGCTCGCTTGGGCGTCCTCATAATGTCACGCAATCGGTACAGCACTGACGCGCCCTCTGTCGTACGAGTCCGCCAGCGGAGAAAGAAAAATCGCGCGCTCCGACGAAGCTCGCCGGTTCAAGGCCATGCGGCGCCGATTCGCCGTTCGCGCTTTACGCTCAAGTGGGCGTGTTTCTTATGCGTTTAATAGAGTGCGCTGCTGGGCGAGTTGGTGCATTTTCTGTAAATGAAAGCAGAGCGCAAAAACGACGGGACACAAGAAGACGGGACGGGACCAACTGATTTTATTACGAGATAATTGGGGGGAAAAATATACAGAGCGTACGTCAAGCAGAGCGTTGCGCTCTGCTTTTACTTTTTAGGCGTTCTCGCCGGTTCCATAATTTCCGGAAAATTAACGAAAAATGGCATCACATACTGGAAAATTACTTGAGTGAGATATCTTGTACAACGCGAAATCTATAATTTTTCGTAACGGGAACTCGATAGGTTGGGTATAATTTTAAAGGCAAAAGCCCTAGATACCTCATCAAACGCAAAAATTGACCGTTGGCGTCCCGCGTATGCGGCGTCAACATGAGTGATGTAAAAAAATCATCCCGTGATGACGTCATAAATCGCCAAAATATGTGACGCCATCACGACGCCATGGTGACGTCACATGACTTCGTCGGTTCGCATTGCCTCCGTGATCGGTAGTTCGTTCACGGAGGCAGCGCAAAATTGCGTTAGGTGCAGAAAGCTTCTGAATGGGCGTTGGGTAGGATAGACACATCGACTGAAGAAGAAGCAGAAGATGGCTTTCGCCTTTGTGAGTTGTCTTAGTCTAATGCATAAGGGGCCCTGTGAGTTTTTTCAATGAATGATGGGACTTACTCTCCGAGAAGTGCTTCTCGCAAGCGTAGTTACGGTGCGTGCGCTCTCCCCTTGGTATGGCACGAGCCCACGCTTCCAACCTCACCTGGCAGGCTTTGAAGGTTGCGTACCCATTCCTAGAAGGATGCGTATCCACTGCTGCAGTTCGGCACGACACATTTCCGCCCCATCCTGAAGGAGCACTGGTGGAAGTCTGCAAAGTGCTCTCCTTTCTTGACGGATCAATACTTCTTTCTACGTGCCTTTGTTGCGACGTGAAAAGCGTGCGAAAAGTTTTACAAGTGAGCGCCGCCGGCACAACGCGAAATCTAGGCACTGAGCGCGCTAAAGAGACAGAAAGCCTGAAAATCGCGAACGAATGCGCGACAGCTTGCCCGCGCGAATTGGGAACTGTCCCTCCCAAGGCCATCTACGCAAGCGTGCGCACAACATGCGAGCGTGGAGTGAAAGGACCACGCCTACGGAAGACGTCGTCATCTCAGGGGCCACAACTAGCAGCTTGTTTCAAGCGCTCTACGGCCTATAATTCGGGCAGTATTTATTAATAACTGCAGCTAAAATATCTGTCACATCTGTCAATTAATGTCACAGACAGAAATCTGAGAAATTTTACTCTGTGCGAGGCGGTATCACGATTTTTTATGCGTCGCGTCCATAGAAGAGCAAGTAAACGATGGCAGCACGCCGGCAGCGTCATCTGTCGTGCTGCGGCGAAAAGGCCATTTCCTCCGTGACGCTATCGCGCCGCCCCCGCGCGCTGTGGCGGCCAAGCAGTTTCTCCTCCTCAAATACTTCTTCCTCCGTGGTTCTACCCGCGGGTAAAAGCGGGGGCGACGAACGCGGCTGAAGCAGAGGTGGAACGAGCCGGCCCAGCTCCGTCGCCCAGAGGGCGCATGCGTGCGAGGCCTGCCGTCAATTGCTGCTGCTCAAGCAGAGAGAAAACGCCCCGCCCGTCTTGATCGAGCGTGAAAAAACATGGGGTCACGTGTCGCCCTAGCACCAAATGTGAATTTTGATTATAAAGGCGCGGTCGCGATTGCTAGCGCGCGCGCTATCCGGCAGGCATCAGGTGACGGCTCCTATACCCTTCTATGTGCTGTGCTCTGAACGCGGAGAGACTGTGCGAAATCCACTTCTCGCCCTGGAGCGGCCGTATTCTCTTACACCAGCGTTTCGTAGAGTTACGCGAGACCGGCTCCAAAAGAGTTAGCTGCCAGCCTTAATTCGTATAGCAGTACAATTTGTTGCTGTCGCATTCATTGCTTCGTCCTTGCGGTGCAGGACATATTTTTTCTCGTAGATATTTAAAAAGTGTGCCTAATAATATTCGTATTGCATACAAAATTGGTGTACTGTATTGTCATGCGCGCTTCTTTCTTTTATTTTAATGTGATGTGGCTTCACGCACAACAAACTCGCGAAGAATCATCGCGATTGTTTCAGACTTCTTTGTTAAGACTACTGTTAAGACTGGATTCTGGAGCTCACGCGTGCACCAGCGATAACGCTGGAAGGTTCGATCGTCCTGACTTAAAATATTCTAGCGCTACTTTTGACGAGGACAGGACTGAGAAATGCATGGAAGAACAGCGCTCGTCCTGTCACGCACTTCTCTGTCCAATCCTCGTTGGAAGTAGCGCTGGAATATTCTAAGTGAGAATATGTGAGCAACTAGCCCCGCAAAGTGTTTTGTTAATGTTTGATCACTGATGTATAAGAGACGATGCACTCCACCGACGATTAGATTGCTCACGGCTGACGAGTGTGACCGCCGCTGTTAGTGTGCAGTTGTATTGCTTGTACTTAGACTTTTCATTTCCTGGGCACAAGTTCGCCCAATAATGAGTTTCGTCTTGAACAGCTCGACTGCCGCCTTCTTCTCCGTCACGATCGCGTGACAGTATTGTACACCTCGGAAATGTAACTCATTTGTGAGGACGAATTTCGCTTGCAGTAGACGTGAGCTTGCTAAAACAATTTAGCAAGCTCATGTATACTGCGCGCTCATATATCGAGCTTACCTGTTCCAGCTGCTTGGTTTTAGAGACGTGCTGTATATGATTTTTCTACGAAGAGACAGACTTTACTTTAAGAGATAGTTTATTTGGGCGCCCGCAGCAGCTCGGCGGACGCAGGCGCCTCTCAGACATAGCTGGCTGCCTGTGTCCGCATAGCTGCTGTGGATGCGCAACCATAACTGTCTCACGTTTTCTAAAGAAGTGTTTCTAACGTGCCCAATACCTGCGGCAGCGCTGCCCACGCCTAGCACCAACGTACTATGAGCACAATAATTCAAGTACTATTGAATGTCCAGTGGTTCCACTCCTGCGCCAACTGCGCCAAAGTGCGCCAAATTGTATTTACTGCGCCATCCTGATAATATCGACGAAATTTGCGCCAAACTGCGCCAAAGTCTCGGGTTTGGGGGCGTCTATCACGGGCAATCGCACCGCCGGCGCGTCAGAACATGTGCAGCTCGATCTTGGGGCTGCCAATAAAGTCGCAATCATGGACCAAGAATTATTCCGCTGAATAAATAGCGCTCGCGCGTGCGTTCCGAGTAAGCCACGATGCCATGCACGGTGCCGACGCAGCTTCTGTTCTGCAAGTCGGCTCGACAGCAAAACGCGCTCTCCGCAGAGGCTCGTGACGTCTAGGCCTATCGGTAGCGAGAAAGTGCGACGGCGATTCATCGGCGGACGTCTTCTGTTCCAGAAACGCTGCTGATAGCTCGTTTCAAGCGTCGCACGGCACGTAAGGAAAGCAATGTTCAGTAATAACCACATGAGTGCCGCTAAAATGTCTGTCACTTCTGTTTCCGGACATCGCGGAATGAAATCTGGGATCGCTCGCAGTAGATATGGGACAATATCGAATTTTCCTTGCTTCGCGTTTATGGAAAGAGCACACGAACGGTGGAAACGCGTTGACACTTTTCCTCAGATATACTTTATCCATGGATCTTCATCCAGAACCGCTTTTTCGTAATTCCTTCCGCCAGCACGTCTGAGTTTGTAATCACTCTGCGGTAAAGAGCCCCTAAAAGGCCCTGCCCTTTCGAGCTCTCGTGCTAGGGTTCCAATTCGAATTTTTTGCTTGCTTTTTTAAAAATGTCATCTCATTAGTAAAGTCATATCCCCTGGTCGGAGCAGCCGCAAATGGCAGCTGTCAGTAGCGGGCTCGTCGCTGACGGCCCACAGTGAAGCGGCTACGCCATGTTACACGTCCGCCCCTCGCTTTCGGGGGTCAATAGCTAACGGTTAAAAAATGCCCCCCTCCCCGAAGGGAATCGTGAGGAAATGCGAATGCATTTCTTGAGCCGAGAGTACATGGGGTAGTAATTTTAATGGCGTAAAGCTGGACACATCGCGCGCTCAAGTGTCTCCCTTTAGGGCGCCTCTTTCAACGAACGCTTCCTACGTGCGTTCGTAATCACCTCAGGGATGTTGCCACCGCCTTCAATGCAGCACAAACGCGTTTAGAACGCGCTGTTTCAGGCTGTGCCAAGGCAGCACAAACGCTACAAACGCGTTTCAAACGCACTGCATTGAGGCGGTGGCGCAGGGAGGAGAGAGAGCGAATGGCGAGAGAAGCGGCGAAGCACTGCACCTACCCTCTCCTACACTCTCGCAACACATGCTCCGGTTGCTAGGGGCGAGGATAAGCGCGCGCGCCCGCATCTGTTGCTATGGGAGAGGGAGTGAGAGCGGAGAGATAACACCTGCCGGCGCGCGGACAACGCCGGATGCCTCACATAGCCCGACTAAGAAATGCATTCGCATTTAAAAAACTAAGTTTCGCTTAAGAGCGAAGCAATGAATGCGATACCAAAAAAATGTATTGTGAAACGAAGTAAGACTAGCAGCTAACTCTTTTGGATCCGATCTCGCGTAACTCAACAAAACGCTGGTTTAAGGGAATATGGCCCCTCCAGGAACCGAAGCGTTTTCTTGCTCTGAGTTCTCTAAACGCGAAGTAAGCGTTGAAAGCACAGCAAGTTTACGAGCCGTCTCCTGATGCCTCGAGATAGCGCGCGCGCAAGCGACTGCGCCCTTCGAACGATGCGGTCCCCCCCCCCCTTCCGCTCCCCTGGCGTCCCTTCATGCTCCTTACGAAAGACGGGCGGGGCGTTTCCTCTCTGTTTGATGAGCAATCGACGGCAGGCCCGCACGCGGGAAGATGTTATCTCATGCGCTGTCCGTGCGGCGGAGACAGACGGCCGGCTAGTTTAATCTCCGCTTCAGCCGCGTTCGTCGCCAACGCTCGCGAGCTTTTACCCGCGGCTAGAATGCGCGTGGTGATGTTATTAATTTGGACTTTATACGGAAAATTACGGCAACGGCGACGGCAAAAATCCGCCGAGGGTGTCCATAGAATTGCTATCGCAAGGGTCAATGTACGGGTCAGATTTTGCGCCCCCCCCCCTCTTAGGTGATTAGGGGGGGCAGGGCGGCCGCCCTGCCCCCCCCTAATATTCAAATATTCGTCGACTATTACATTCGAAATATTCGTATTCGATTCGAAAATCGTGTGTTCGAAAAGTTTCGAATATTCGATAACTTCGAATATTCGAAAAATTCGAATATGCGATTCGATTATCATGCATAAAATAACTCGTCTTCCACATTTCTGCTGCGTTCGTATCGCTAAAAACGTTGCCGAGAGGAGCGATAAACATCGTATGTACACGGAGGCACGATATCTGCCTGCAACAAGCGCCCCAATACGTATGATTTGGTGGTGCATCTCCGACGTGCAGCGCTGTTGGCGATCATGTAACCGTACATTTTCAATATTATGCGGCCGTAACGTGCCGCGCTACCACTCGTTCACTATGCGGGACCACTTCTGAAGAAAGACAGTGACCCACGCGACTGGTGGCGGACTGTTCAGATACCCCAGTCTGGCAAAGCTTTGCCCCATGTAACTCCCTATACCCCACTTCTGTTCCAAGCGAGCGTGCCTTTTCAGTGGCAGGGGGGTGGGGGTTGTCTCTGTTACAAGGGAGCGCCTGATGCCTGATCATGTGGAGCAACTCATATTTCTTCATGACAACATCTAGTAATTACTTTCATTGTGCCGTGTTATTTGCTTGTGTTGTGATGCATTGTGCTAGCCTGGACATTGTGTTCTGGAGATAGCAGTGTATGTTGTGTTGCCAGTCAGGTTGTTAATGTTTTTTTTTAAATAGGTACATGTTAAATAAAATATTGTTACGAGGCATTGTGGACGAGACGAAGAGACGAGGAAGAAGCGGGAATGCCGCGCGAGATGCTGGCAGCCATTCGGTGGCACAGTTGCTTGTAAATACTGTAAATATACTTGCTGCTGTCTCTCTCGTGTATTCGTCATCCCCGTGACAATTTGGTGGAGCTGCGGGGTAGAAGAACCGCTGTACAACGGAGCTCCGCAGTGGTCGTCGACTCGGAGTTTCCAGGATGGAAGACGAGACCGATGCTCTGACCACTCCTGCTTCGGCCACGAGAACGCCTGCATCGGCCGCGACAACGCCTGCACCGGTCCCGGCAACGCCTGCACCGGCCACAACGCCGCCAACGTACGTGCTGACGCATCCGAAAAACCCTGGGACGTTCTGCGGTACGGATGAAGTCGACGTCGAAGATTGGATTGCTGACTATGAGCGTACCAGTGCTATCAATCGTTATGACCCGACTCTCATGCTGGCCAATGTGCTCTTCTACCTAAAAGGCACGGCAAAGGTATGGTACGAGAACCATGAGGAGGAGATCGGAAGTTGGGACACATTTAAGCGAAAACTGTGCGACTTGTTTGGAAAGCCCATGGGTCGAAAGGCAGCCGCAAAGAAAGAGCTGTCTACCCGTGCTCAGACGTCCACTAAACCCTACATATCGTACATTCAGGACGTGCTGGCTCTTTGTCGTAAAGTCGACAGCGACATGTCGGAGTCGGACAAGGTTGGCCACGTGCTGAAGGGTATAGCGGACGACGCGTTCAACCTATTACTGTGCCGGAATTGTGCGACCGTCGACGAAATTATTGAGGAATGCCGGCGTTTTGAACAGGCCAAAAGCCGACGTATTGCCAAGTCATTCTCTCGGCTGCCAAACACCGCTGCGACGTCCTCATGCGAAGATGGACTGACCTCTCATCTGCAGTCGTCACCGGCATCCGATATTACACGAATCGTCCGTCGGGAAATCGAAGCAATTGCACCTGCTCTTCCCAACAACGGCCACGTTGATTCGCACCTGCCCTCAGTTTCCCTGGTCCAGTCAATTGTGCGGGAGGAACTTGGCAATTTGGGCTTCGCTGTCTGCGCCGTTGCTCAGTCCCGAACATCTGACGTCCACCCAAGGTCGCCGCCTCGCCCCAGGTCACCGCCCCAGGAACAACGGTTTTATCCACGGTCTCGTAATCCGGCTGAATGGCGAACTGCAGATGATCGGCCGATCTGCTTCAACTGCCGCCGTATAGGTCACGTCGCACGACATTGCAACAACCGTTGGTCTTCACCTTTAAGAACCCGGTATGCCACTGCTAGCCCCGCCGACAGCTACCGCCGTTCCCAGCCTCCTGAGCCGTACCCCGATAACTACCGCCGTTCCCAGCCTTTCGAGTCATGCAACGCCGATGCCACTGCTACGCCGCACAGCCGCTCGCCGTCGCCCCGAGGTCACCAGTCCCGTTTGCCGCCAGCGCGTCGCCCGTCGTCTCCGTCTCCTCTACGACGACGTCCGACCTCGCCGCTCAATCTTCGACAGGGAAACTAAGAGATGCAGCTCTTAGAGGTGATGCTGCACCTTCTAATTCCACCTCAAATCCTCTTCTTGTACTGCCGACACGACGAAATTTGATCGACGTTGACGTTGACGGCCTGACTGTTTCTGCACTTGTTGATACTGGGGCACATATTTCCGCGATGAGTGCTCGACTTCGTCGCCGCCTGAGGAAAGTGCTTACTCCCGCTGCTCCTGGTATTATTCGTGTCGCTGACGGAAGAAGTCCTGCCGTTATAGGAATGTGCACAGCACGCATCACGATCGCCGATCACCACACATCTGTTTTGTTTGCTGTTCTTGACCAGTGCCCAAATGACGTAATTCTCGGATTGGATTTCTTGTCTACTCACGCCGCCCTCATTGACTGTGCAACCGGCGTTCTTCAACTTGAACTGTCTCGGCTTGCTGATAGCCCAGCTTCACCGCCAAACCACTTGTGCTCTGTGGATTATGTTCGGCTGTCACCGCAAGCCGCCACGTGTGTGGCCTTGACGACATCCCCACCTCTTCCCGACGGCGACTACATAGTGTCTCCATTAGTTGACATGCTGTTGGCCCGGAATGTTGCTGTGCCGCATACTCTCGTGAATGTTGTCGATAACTACGTACAGCTCCCTCTCCTCAACTTCAGTAACTCGACCCAAGTTCTTCCGCAAGGCATTTCGTTGGCCAACATATCAGCACTTGATGCGTGTAACATCGTCGCATTAGACACAGGAGATTGCTCGTCCGGTGTTGCAGCCAGCTCAGCAAGCGCACCCCCCGACGAAATCGCGAAAATGATTGCGCCTGATCTTCTGCCTGGTCAAGCTGCGCAACTTCGCCACGTTTTAACGACCTATAAGGATATCTTCGACTTCGATGACCGCCCTTTAGGTCAAACATCATTCGTACGGCATCAAATACATACCGGCGATGCTAGTCCTGCCAGACGGCGGCCATATCGCGTGTCTCATTCCGAACGCCAGGTCATACAGCGAGAAGTCGATAAGATGCTCTCAAAAGGCGTCATTGAGGCCTCCTCAAGTCCATGGGCATCACCTGTCGTCTTGTTCAAAAAGAAGGATGGCAGCTGGAGATTTTGCGTCGACTGTCGTGCCTTGAACAAGATAACCCGCAAAGACGTATACCCGCTGCCACGAATCGACGACGCCCTTGACTGTCTTCATGGTGCGAGATACTTCTCATCCATAGACCTGCGCTCGGGTTACTGGCAGATTTCTGTTGACGACTTAGACCGAGAAAAAACTGCCTTCGTCACACCGGACGGCCTCTATCAGTTCAAGGTTATGCCTTTTGGGCTGTGCAATGCCCCGGCGACGTTCGAACGCATGATGGACTCTCTCCTCCGTGGCTATAAATGGTCCATCTGTCTCTGCTACCTCGACGATGTCATTGTCTTTTCCCCAACGTTTGAGAGTCATCTAACTCGTTTGTCGACCATTCTAGCTGTTTTTCGTCGAGCGGGACTCCAGCTGAACTCCAAAAAGTGCAATTTCGGCCGGCAACAAATCACTGTGCTTGGTCATCTTGTAAGTGCTACTGGTGTACAACCTGACCCTGACAAGATTAGCGCTGTCAAGCACTTCCCTCTGCCTTCTTCCACTAAAGATGTTCGGAGCTTTGTTGGCTTATGCTCATACTTCCGACGCTTTATACGCAATTTCGCCACCATTGCCCGACCGCTCACTGACCTTCTAAAGAAAGACGTCCCCTTCTCGTGGGGCCAGGACCAGGCGGCATTCTCGACGCTGATCAACTTGCTCACTTCACCACCAATACTGGCCCACTTTGACCCGTCCGCGACTACGGAGGTTCGCACAGATGCCAGTGGGCATGGAATCGGCGCCGTCCTCGCCCAACAACAGGGGGGCCAAACACGTGTGATTGCATACGCCAGCCGCCTTCTCTCCACATCTGAGCGGAACTATTCGATCACGGAGCGCGAATGTCTTGCGTTGGTCTGGGCTGTCGCAAAATTTCGCCCCTACTTGTATGGCCGTGAGTTCTCGGTTATTACCGACCACCACGCTCTCTGTTGGCTGTCATCGCTCAAGGACCCAACTGGTCGCCTTGGTCGCTGGGCTGTACGTCTCCAGGAGTATGCCTTCGACGTAATTTACAAATCGGGCAGGCTGCACCAAGACGCCGATTGTCTCTCGCGTCATCCGGTGGACCCTGCTAGCCTCGCTGACCATGACAATGATTCTTGTGTACTCGCCATATCTGATTTGTGCGACATCGGCGCAGAACAGCGTCGGGATGCAACCCTCAAGATGGTCATCCACCAAGTCTCCTCGGGATGTTCCGACCCTTCTCTCCGCCAATATGTCCTACGCAATGACATTCTGTATCGCCGCAGCATGAAGCCTGATGGTCCAGAACTTTTGTTAGTTTTCCCCGACACCTGCGTGCAACCATTCTTCAACATCTACATGATGCTCCGACTGCGGGACACCTGGGCGTTTCACGCACCTATGACCGCGTGCGGCAGCGGTTCTTTTGGCCTGGCCTTTATCGTTCTGTGCGCCGATATGTCGCTGCTTGCGAGCACTGTCAGCGGCGCAAACGTCCTGCTCTTCCTCAGGCTGGCCTGCTTAAACCTATTGACATTCCATCCGAACCATTCTTCCGCGTCGGTCTCGACTTGCTCGGACCTTTTCCTACGTCCGTGTCAGGTAACAAATGGATTGCTGTCGCAACTGACTATGCGACCAGGTATGCCATAACACGTGCCTTGCCAACTAGCTGCGCTACAGACGTCGCGGACTTTCTGCTCAATGACGTCATTCTTCGACACGGTGCTCCGCGCCAGCTTCTTACGGATCGGGGCCGCTGCTTCCTCGCAAGAGTCATCGACGAACTCCTCCGTAGCTGCTCTACCGAACATCAACTTACTACGGCCTACCATCCGCAGACTAACGGTCTTACCGAGCGCCTCAACCGAACTCTCACGGATATGTTGTCAATGTACGTCTCTGCTGACCACCGTGATTGGGACGCAACCCTACCCTATGTTACTTTTGCCTATAATTCGTCGAGGCATGACACCGCCGGCTATTCGCCGTTCTTTCTTCTGTACGGCCGCAACCCTACGCTGCCCTTCGAAACGCTCCTCCCTTCTGATACCGTCGTACCAAGCGCGTATGCTCAGGACGTCGCTTCTCGCGCCCGCGAGGCTCGCCGAGTCGCCCACGCCAGGCTCTGTGATTCCCAGGTATCGCAAAAAGCGCGCTACGATAACCGGCACCGCGACGTCGACTACCCGCCTGAATCTCTTGTCCTACTCTGGACGCCGTATCGACGCGAAGGCTTGTGCGAGAAGCTTCTCCCTCGATACACAGGGCCCTACAAAGTTCTCCGCAAGGTCACTGACGTTGACTACCTCATCACTCCCGTCCATCCGCTCTCGTCTTCTCCTACACCACCTACTGATGTCGTTCATGTGTCGCGCCTCAAACGCTACTACACTCCCAGTGCTGAATGACTTAGGAGGCGCCGTGACGGCGCTCCATCCGCCGGGGGTGATGTTACGAGGCATTGTGGACGAGACGAAGAGACGAGGAAGAAGCGGGAATGCCGCGCGAGATGCTGGTAGCCATTCGGTGGCACAGTTGCTTGTAAATACTGTAAATATACTTGCTGCTGTCTCTCTCGTGTATTCGTCATCCCCGTGACAATATTGTTACTGTGGAGGCATTTTTCCTTTGATATTCGATATTCGATTCGATATTCGAAGGTGGATATTCGTATTCGATTCGTATTCGAAAAATTTGATATTCGCACACCCCTAATCGAAATATTTCTAGCCTTCATAAGAGCCCCATAATAATACTCAGGTGCTTGAATGTTTAATGCAATATGCTTCTGTATTGCACTCCACGATATAAAATTCGCTGCTCCAAAGTGCTCCCAGATGCAAAATTAGCTGCTCCAAAGTGCTCCAAGATGAAAATTTTGCTGCTCCAAAGTGCTCCAAAACGGAAATTTTGCTGCTCAGAAAATTGCTCCAAATCAGAAGTCCTCGGTAGCATCACTGAATGTCGCACAGCGCGTGCAACCTGGTTGCATATCTTGTTCCGGCTATATTGGTGTTGTCTTGTTCAGATTCTCTGGAGCCGCCGTGGTGTCCCAGTGGCCACGGTGCTGGCCAGAAAGGCGCGGGTGCGATCCCGCATTTCGATCGAGGCGAAATGACGGAGTGCGTTAAAGAGTCCGAGCTGGTCAAACTTATTCGGAGCCCTCTTAGCCTGCGTCGCTTCCCACAAACCTCTGCACTTTGACTTGTTGAAAGCCTCTGCAAACCTGCCCGTCGTGTTTCCGCAGCATTGGGGGTCTTTGATAGTGAAACATCTTACCGGTACTTACCTACGGAGCAGAAACCTGGAGACTTACAAAGAGGGTTCAACTTAAATTGAGGACGACGCAGCGAGCGATGGAAAGGAAAATGATAGGTGTAACCTTAAGAGACAGGAAGAGAGCAGAGTGGGTCAGGAACAAACGCGGGTTAAGGACATCATAGTTGAAATCAAGAAGAAGAAATGGATATGGGCCGGGCACGTAGCACGTCGGCAGGATAACCGGTGGTCATTAAGGGTAACTAACTGGATTCCAAGAGATGGCAAACGCGTGAGGGGGAGACAGAGAATTAGTGGGTAGATGAGATTAAGAAGTTTGTAGGTATAACGTGGCAGCAGAAAGCACAGGACCGGGTTGATTGGCGGAACATGGGAGAGGCATTTGCCCTGCAGTGGGCGTAGACAGGCTGATGATGATGATGATGATGATAGTGAAGAGGAAAGCAGGATTTTCATTTTTGTCCGTGTATATGCAACCTGCACTGAGCGATACGGAACAATGTATTTTGTGTAGAATTCAGTGAAGAAAAAAATAACAGCACGTGGCTCTTATAAAGCTGTTAAATAACAGCTGTGTGTCAGCGTTCCTTCTATAACTCTTTATCAAAATGAGTATAGTTTTTGGTGGATAGGTTTTGATCAAGCGGTGGTATCAGAGATTGATTTTTCTTCTGTGGTGTTGTGCGCATGCTTGAGGGTTCTTAAGCTAAGCTTTCGGAAGAATAAAATTTAGTTGCGAATGTGCGCTTGTCCGTGTCTTACGTGTCTTCTACGTTCCTGTCTTAACATTTGCGCCATCAATTGAAGTTCAGCTATGCACCAACTAGCCCGACAGCAAACGCTATTAAACTGTTAAATATCCATGAAAATTCTTCAATGCTGCATTTAAAGTGTATATAGCAATCCATTGAAAATCTTCAATATTGTCACGGGGTCGTGATGTCGACGAATACAGCAGTTGTCGTGTTCAGGCTGAAACTCTTTATTTGGCCGAACTTGTGGCAAGGAAATGAAAACTCAAGCTACAGCAAGACACGCTGTACACTGATATCGGCGAACAGGGCGTCGGTCGTCGATGAAACTGACAAGCGGTGAAGCCCGTCGGCATTTATGCATGTGCCGTAGAATATTCCAGCGTTATCGCTGGTTGTCGCGCAGTCTCTAGAATAAGCTCGAGTGTTCGTGTCTTGCGCGCAATCTTAACAAAATGATCTACAATAATCGAGAAGCTTCTCGAACAATGAGGTGGGGTTTGCGCTGAGCGTTGCTGACAGTCTTTGTGGGCGAAAACCGAATGCAGCAAAAGTGATAATAAGAAACGCCCGTGTCAATATCAACATGCATTTTCAAGGCTTTGAAGCTACTTCATTTCAGATGAAGTGTTGAGAATCCTTGACATTCGTTTTGGCTTACCATAGTGTATGCTGTTTGCCTTACTCGCTGCAAGCTTGGTGGTGCAGTTCACCAAGCCGTGCCTACCCGACGTGGTAGGCAGTCTTGCTGCGATCGATGTGTACAAGCCTTTATGTATGCATTGCAGTGTTTGCACTGGTTATTGGCGGTGGCGCATTTGCCAGGTGTATCGATTTAGCTGTCGTTTTCGCGTACAGTGCAACAAACCATTTTAAATGCGAAGCATTTCTTAGCGAACCTCTGGCACTTTGAGCGTTTCTATCTATCTATCTATCTATCTATCTATCTATCTAGCCGTCTACGTCTGGGTGCTCTCATGATCGCCTCCTTAACTTGATGTAGACCAAAATTGGGACGGGAGGGTAAGAGTATTTGACGAATACGACTGTCAAGTCATGACATGAATAACGTGAAAATCCTGTCGCGTACGTCGTCAAACTCTCTCCTCCAGATACGTGTGGCACATACCCGTTTACCACGGGCCGCGGTCTACGGGTATGCGCCACAGCTGATTGACAGTTTATATCGACCCAGGAACGACGAGAACAGACATTCGTAATGTGAATAAGAGAGCGTTAAGAAAAACCGACATCGGAAGCGTTGACCCGACGAATGGAAAGAATAAGAATTAGGATCCCAGCAGGAATCGAACCCAAGCATTCTGCGTGGCAATCAGGTATTCTACCACAGAGCCACGGCAGGTCTATAACTAGTTTGTAAAAACAGCCTATGCAGGCGTACTGACAGTGCAATGTCAGTTGTGTTTGTGGTGCTGGCTATCTAATTTTACAAGAAAGCAATAAACACTACGTATGTACTCCTACGATACAGGCGTCATATCGGATTAACGTCTGTGTTTCTAGTGTTGGCTCCGCTTTAGCAGTCTAACAAACATTACATTTGTATTCCTATGATCCAGCAAGCTGTATTGAAGCATTGCTCAACCCGGGTGGAACGTTACGTGCCATCTTCACATGATTGCACCATAAAGGGCACTTAGTTTGGATATTACTGACGTATGTACTCTAACGTGAGGGCTGAGGTTACGTCGCATCATATGTTACCCTTTCAACGCTAGTGTTCTCGTCGTGCCTGGCAAGCCCAGGATGCGCACATTGCTACTGCACTTACAAAAAAACGTCGATCCGCTTCTGAACGCTTGGCTCAAAGCCATAAAGTATAATAATAATATAATATCTCGCGTTTAGCGTCCCAAAACCACGATATGATTATGAGAGACGCCGTAGTGGAGGGCTCCGCAAATTTCGACCACCTGGGGTTCTTTAACGTGCAACTAAATCTAAGTACATGGGCCTCAAACATTTTCGCCTCCATCGAAAATGCAGCCGCCGCGGCCGGGATTCAATCCCGCGGCCATCGGGTCAGCAGTCGAGCGCCATAACCACTAGACCACCGTGGCCATAAAGTACAGCATAGGTGGACTTACTGACTGCTTCGCATGAAACCGATTCCCGCAACGCGTGGGATCTGCCGAATTTTTTAATTTGTGAGGTCTATAGATGGGAGCATCACACAGCGATCAAAAATATAAATGCGACGAGGAGGATGAGCAGACGACGCGGCACGGTAAAATTCTTGCGCGCGGCCAGTTGGGGCTGCGTCAACACTGCGCTGCTGTTTGACTCTTTTAATTAGGAATACGGTAAAAACTTTAAGCAAGCGCGTGTACTGTGTTGCGGAACAGCCGTCTTCTAAAAACAGGGTAAATATATAAAACTAACGTACCGACAGATGCTGAGGCGATGCGAGATTATGTGCCATTGTAGGAAGTGGTGGCACTGTGTACTGGGAAGTACGAACTGGATAGGGAGCCAGGAACAGAATTTAAAAAAAAAAGGCCAGATGTGCATTTCGTGTTTGTTTTTATTCTCGAAATAGTTTACCAATGTAATCAAACTGCTAGACATCGAAATCATCGTGAGTAGAGCAGCGAGACAGGACACCAGAAAGGAACAGACGAGCACAGGCGGAAACTAACAACTGATTTTATTGAAGGGAGATATACAGGTTTATATACCAACAAGCTGCGCAGGCGCACCGTCACAACGACCAATGGGGAGAAAAGAACAACGTTCAGACAAGGCACGAAAGAAATTGAGTTTCTGCTTTGTACAGCACAGTGGATGTGTCGCTTCCTCGCTTGCTTTTCTGATTAAGAAAGCTTGTAACGTTTCACCAGTTGTTTTATTGACAGCAAGGTTGTTCAGCAAATCCTTGCTTGTCCAAGAAACTGTCGCCAGCGTAAATGGTTATCTGCCGCCGCAGAAGTTGTGGTAAATCCCACTGCTGCTCACCGCTGGTCCGTGAAAAATGATGACAACTGTTAGCCCAACAAGTGGCTGCGAAGCGACGGCGGCGACCCGGAGTACGTACAAACGAGATAATATAGTAGGGAACGCGAAAGGCAATGGCGACTGCGAGGAGACCCCGAAGCGACGGAAGGCCGACGCCAACGACGACGTGCCCGTGGATTTATGAGAGGTGCGAACGCTTGGTTTCAGCGCCAGGTTCTGCCTGTGCAGTTTGGACATGCGTGTCGTGTCTGTGACTGTCTGCGGTCTGAAAATCAACGTAGAAAACAGCCTAGCGTCACCTAGCTAAAGCCTAGCAACGTCATAGGAGAAACCTAGAACCAAGCCGCATCGCCTAGCTGAGGCCTAGAAAAAACCTAGAAGCAACCAGATCTTCAGAATCGTGCAGTTTCGCTGTTTTAAACCTTGCGCTCTTAGTGCAAGCTTCGCCAAACATTTTTTTTGCTTACTTCGGCCTGGGATTTTTGCGCATCGGAAACGTGGTTCACAATTCGAGCACGCCATGCATTGGTCAATAAGATGACTTGTCTCCTTCTTAGTTCAGATTTCTCGCCTGTTCCCTGAGTCGAATTGTGAACCAGGCTTTCCATGCGCAAAAATCCTAGGCACAGGTAGGCAAAAAACAGCTCGTGAAACGTTAGAAGCGTTTTTAAGCAGAAAAGCTGGTGAAGAGTGTGTAAGCGACACATGCATCGCGCTGCACAAAGCACAAATTCAATTTCGTTCACGCCTTGTTTGAATGGTTCTTTTTTTTCACAGTGGTCGTTGTGACGGTGCGCCTGCGCAGCTTGTTGGTATATAAACCTGTATATCTGCCATCAATAAAATTAGTTGTTTGCGCCTGTGCTCGTCTGTTCCTTTCTGGTGTCCTGTCTCGTGGTGCTACTCACGACGGTTTCTATGTGCAAGCACCAACTAGCCCAACAGTCAACTCCTTTACACGCTACACATCAGATATTTGTACTTTTGTTATTGTCGGTACACCTAATGTATCATTTTTGCAGTTGGATTAAGGAAATGTGGTTTCTGTAACGTAGCACTAACGATAGGTGTAGTATATGCTAAGTAATGCTGACCGGTTGTTTTGTATACAGCTCCGATGGAAAACATAAATTTGTTCTTCGCGAGAAGAAAGCTGGGGTAGTTGGTTTGTTAAACTTGGGATACCAGAGCCGCAGTTGCACACCATGAAGCCGGTAAGGCAATCTCACTGCCCAGCATCGGGTCTGTCCAGGTGTGAGCGAAATTTATCGATTCTACTTTCGCCGTTAAGTTGCTACCTCGCCTCCCCCCTTTGGAAGTGGCCGTTGATAGAGAGGCACAGGTTGAACTCGCTCTGCATACCCCGCTTTGCACGCAGCCTGTCGCATTGATTGGTAGTTTCACATGTGTCGCCTTTGTTGACGGTCCTACCGAGAGCTTCGCCTTCAAGGTAGTTTTCCAACTCCGCAGAAAAATATTCCGTTATTTGTGCGTGTTCCATGCAGTCGTGCGTCTGTCTGCCGGCGTGACGCGCACTCGCAGCCTCGTCGAAACATGGCGCTTGGCTGTGAACCGATGATTCCTTCGCGACGTTGTGAAGTCAGAGCGATTACTTACCATTCGAATTACTATAGAGAAGGCCCTGCACGAATCCTTACAAGTACCTCCCTTATACCATGAAGCCAAGTCACCAGCCTTTCACGTGGTCGTGACTGTGAAGAAGACGGCAGTCGGGCTATTCAAGACGAAACTCTTTATCTCGGCGAATTTGTGCCCAGGAAACGAAAAGTCAAAGTACAAGCAATACACGCTATACACTGGGGCCGGTGATCATAGCGTCGACCGTCGGCAGTGTGGTCAGTGGTACGGTGCGTCGGCATTTATGCACGAAGATACCAGCCTTATCGTTCGTGGTCGCGTTAGTTCCAGAACAAACGCTGCTGTTTCTGTTGTGCACTCAAGCTTATCAGAACAATCTAAAATCATCGGGGAATGCTCGATATTTCGACGCGGCGCTTACAAGGCAGTGGTTGCGCTTGTAACGGGTCGGTTGCATTAAAACACAAAACGAAGCGCACGTGGCGTTGCTCTCCTCTGCAAAACGAACGTTCCGTTGCTCAAGACGGCGGAAGCGAAAATCAAAAATGTACATACACAAAGAAAGAAGAAAAACTTGGAGGACGCTTGAGCTTCGCCTTCTCCTCCCTCTTCTCATCTTTATCTCCCTTTCCCCCTATCCCCTACAGGCGCTGAGCCGTGCTCCCAATTAGGGTTGCAGAAGTTGCGCCTTTTCCTTTCCTCAACCTCTCCTCCTCCTGTGTAGAACGCGATAGCGTAATCGTGGCCATCGCCTTCTCAATAGGGCACGGACGCTGTCCCCGTGTGTGTTGCATTCTCCTCTCTTTCGTCCCGTAAGTCTGCGCTATATAGATGTCCCCTTTATAACGGGGCGGTGACATGTGTGCCACCAGGCTCGACGAAAAAAAAATTTTCCCATTTATTTTGTGTTGGCCAAATGCCTTGTCTACTTCGATTAAACCGTTCCGATTCCAGAAAAAAAGAACATAAATTCACTGCCCAGTTCTCTGCCCTTTACGCCGGAAGGTCCTCATTTTCCCCACAGTTTAGTTTGGTCCTTTCTCTCTGCCACCAATACTCTAAATTACTCTTACTTATTTCTACCGCGGACATGTTCAGGCACGGCCGCTACATCAAAAACAGGTGCGGCCTGCTGCGTGGCGCCGGAACGGCGTCTGGGGCCTAGTTCTCCTTGCGCCCGTTCTGGCGCCACCGCTCCGGTGCAGCCGTTCACTGAGAAGCGCTTCGGCAGTGGCGTTTGTACGCGCGACACTTCAATCAGGCCGTAGATAACGCGTTTTATAGGTGCACATTACAGGTTGAATATTGAAGTCGTTATTAGAAGTGCCGATTACCTCACATATGTGAACAGTCTGTCCTAGGAGTACCAATATTTTCTAGGGTGGGCCTCAATACTCTCCATTAATGCTGCCCGTTTGATTAACCTGAAATGAAAAGTGTCACTCAGTCACTGATCCCGTTAGTGGGCAGGCAGTCGCCGGGCAGATTCCAAGGGCTGACGTATCGGCCCACCGAAACGCATCACGAAAGCGTGCACAATTTAAATGTACGTCCTTTTAGTGCGCCAACGAACGTCGGTTGTGGTCCAAAGACCGAGTTAGAGCCAAGAATTGACAACACAAACAAAATGTATTCTCAGTTAAGGCAGAACAAGCATCACGCAAACTTGCACACTCGGCAGGTATCAATTACAACTCGCATCACTTAGATGGTGTTTATAACAACGGGAACACACTTACCGCGCTACAAATGCAATCTCATCCATTGGAAACTATCCAAGAACACTTAAAGGCCTTGAATATTCAACAAACGTCTGCAGCCCACCATTCTTCGAACGTTTATCGAATATATGTCTTCCAGGAAACACTCAAACGAACTCTAGCTCTGATCACCGTCGTTCGGCGGCACTCTTCTAAACAGTGCTCCCACGGCGTCATCACTCGATTCTTCAAGATCGACTGACCGCACTACACGACTCACAAGAACAACATATAACTTCTTCGCCGACTTCACCATATACCGTCAATACCATCCTACCCTCCGTCGTCTCTCGTTTGGATGCTTCCTGGTTTCGCGAATATTCCAAGTGATTGTTGGCGCGTAGCACGTAGCACAGCGACAGCTAGGTGAAAGGGATTCGTCTCGCTGGTTCGTCTGCGAAAATGGTCGGCTCCATTTTGATTTTTTGAATTCTCCCGATCTGCGCGGGTGTCAGCCTGTCGCGACGGCGTTTTCGGTGGAGGGGGTAAGGGCACGCCCTGGGCGCCTTTTGATTCTTAGTCTCCTTTTCGTTGCGCGCGCCCGTTGAGGGGAAACTGTCGGCGCGGCGATTTGATACTGTGGTCGGGATGCGGCGGCGCGCGCCTGTTTAAGCGCTCGTTTGTCACAAAAAGAAGTGCTCTCTTATGAATGTTACGCTTCCTGACACTGTAGATTGCACGGGAATACGTGATACTACACAGTAGCGTATTTTCACGCGTTCGATTTGCACAGCGGCACACAACAGCTTCACGGCATCACACTACTGGAAAAAGCCGTCTGCCACACACGCGCGCACCAAGGAACCGTACTCAAGCACAGGAAACATGAGGCAAGCTGCCCACAGACGCGATCACACACAAGAAAGACACGAGAAAGCACAAGAAAAAGCACACGGACACGCATAAATTCGGAGACGACCACATTGTAACACGAACCGGAGTCTGCTTTGTACTGGAGTAGTGGCGCCCTCACCCAAAACAGCGGCCGCAACTCTCAACTCAGCCGATCCGCGCTCGCCCTTTGACGGCGAAGCGACGCAACAGGCCGCACCTTCTTTTTTATGTAGCGGCCGTGCCTCAGCTCTACGTTGTTGTCCCCAAAACCCGAGGCGTCATGTAGGCTCGCGCCCAAACGTACACCTGGGTGGATATCTCCATATTCAATCAGAACATGCTCCGCCGTTTCCTTATCTTCCCCGCAGCATGTGCACTGTTCTTCTTCACTGAATCTCGCTTTGTAACTACGTGTTCTAAGGCAACTCGATCTTGCTTCAAACAGTCAAGCGCTTCCCCTTGAATTATCATAGAAACTTTCCTTCCTTATTTCGTTTTTTCCCTTTCGGTAGTTACACAGAGCCGGTTTTTTCTCCATATATCTGCCGTCCAGTAAATTCCCTCCTCCTCTTTGACTTTTCGCTTAACGCTCTTTGTTGCCATATCGCTTACGCTACCAGGTGTACACTTCCTGGTGAGCCTCCTAGTTCTCCTTCTCCACTGTGTGTCCACGCTCTTCCTATACAAATAACGGAACACCTTCACTGCCCATCTACTCTCCTTCATATTCCCTAGCCTCTCTTCGAGCCTTATTTTGCTCTGAGCTTCCCTCGCCTCAAAACCTACCCATCCCATATCGCCCTTTACAGCCTCATTTGTCGTGTTCCCGTGAGCGCCCTACGCGAGGCGTCCCACAGTCCTTTGATTTACATCGATTCCCGATTGCACCTCTGCCCTCATGCACACCACTGAGTTCCCAAAAGTAAGCCCCGGAACCATTGCACCTTTCCACAGACCTCGAAGCACCTCGTACATATTGTATCCCCACAACGCTCTGTGCTTCATTATTGCAGCATTCCTCTTTCCCTTTGCTGCCGAGGCATTTTCCTGTACCTCCATGTACCTCCATGTATCGCTCTCGTTGACCCATACTCCGAGGTACTTCTATTCGCTTACCTTCGGGATTTCTTGGCCTATAATTGACACCGCCTGATCATTGGGATCATTGAATACCATCAATACACGTTTTCTTACACTAAATTTTAGTCCTAGAGCTTCCCCTTCCCTTCCGCGTATATTCGCCAGCCGCTGTATATCATCTCGGTTATCCGTAAATAAGACAATACCGTCATCATAAAACAAACATGGCAGCTTCTGCTCAGTCATCACGCCGGCCTGTTTGTGTGATAGATTAAAACCAATGTTGTTACCTTGTAGCGCTTTTTCTATCCTCACCATGTACAGCATGAATAAGAACCCGCGCTACGGACAACCATGCACACAGTAACCAGTATATATATACCCATGGTGTTCCGCCCCTCCCATTTCCAATGCTGGTTATTTAAACAGGAAATATACGCATACCACGTGTAAATATCTGTAAAGGGGGGTGGGTGGGGGTGGAGACACTTAGTAACACTAGGCACATCGACCTGTTTCTATAAAACTGCATAGATAATATACCACGCCTTTACCATAAACAAATTCTAATTAATTCCAATTCTCGCCAGGGACACTATCATATCGGCTCAATGCAGCAGAGCCGCTTATGCCCAAGTCTGCGAGTTGTAGCTCAGCGCATACAAATAGAGTAGCGACGATCTTTTAGCAGCGCTTGCAGATGAATAATTTTCTGCGTTAGGATGCGGCGTCCGATTCGTCATGCGGTGCCGCTCGACATCGCCACAAAGGAAACGCATATCTGGCGATTCGTGAACTTTCACTTACTTCAGCTGCACTTTAATGTAACAGCGAAAAGCTTTCGAACCTAAAATGCGCAAATTTAAACCTTTGCAAGCCACCTGCGCCGAGATCGGTCCCGCCCAATATGACCCGTATAGCGTACCGGCCGCGTCCGTCTACATGCCATCGGCGCTTCTGCGTTCAAGGATACGCAATTCCGAGGACTAAGATGACTGTACAGTAGATTGTCAAAATGGCGGACTGGGCTCGTTGGTGATTCATTCCGGTTGCTTGAAATTACAGTAGAGTTTTGGTATCGGTTAACCTGAATGAACCATTTTTTCCTTGTGTACAGTGTCCGCACAAGAAGCAGTGAGCATGGACGTGACGCGCTTGAGGCAAATGCACACTAGGCAGCCTCGTAGAGCCACCGGTCGCACTCGCTGGCACTTCGCTGACTTATATTGCCACCTGGTGTTTTGAGCCAGCATGCCGTGGCCAGCCGAAAAGGCGAAGGAGACGAAAGCGAGGGGCGCTGGCCGTTGGATCGTGTCTGTCATTCGCGTCTTGCTGGTCCGCTGCTCTTACCCCTACAGCGCCTATAGCGCGTGACAAACTGGCGGAGGTGCGGGGTAATCTATGCACTGTACCCCTCCGAGTAGCAAGATCTCAAGAATCGTGCCGGTGGTTACTCCTGTACACCACACGAGCAGAAGGATTCGAGGACAAGCCCCTGAGTTTGGACTGCTCTGAGACAACATGG
The DNA here is from genome assembly GCF_013339695.2 of Rhipicephalus sanguineus. Lineage (NCBI taxonomy): Eukaryota > Metazoa > Arthropoda > Arachnida > Ixodida > Ixodidae > Rhipicephalus > Rhipicephalus sanguineus. The sequence continues at coordinate 198,662,694 of NC_051180.1, forward strand.
CGGCTCCGACCATCCCAGCCGACATCAACCCAACCGGTACGGAAGGCACAACGCCGCTTCATTGTACTTTGCTCAATCCTCGAACGCCAAATTCCTTCCACGGCGCTGCACACGAGGATGTGGAAGATTGGCTTGTTCACTACGACTTTGTTGTCGCGCACAAGTGGGACAACGCCGACTAGCTGCGGCACGTCTATTTCACTCTCATGGATGGCGTGTGTGTTTGGTACGAGAACCGTGCAGGAATTAAACATCATGGGAAGACTTCAAACGCCGGCTTCTTGAGACTTATGCCAGCCCTGATCGTCGGGAGCGAGCTGGGCGTGATTTCCAGTCCCCCATACAAATGCCAAACGAAAGCGTTGCAATGTATGTCGAGCACATGACACGTCTTTTCCGACCAGCCGACCCCAACATGCCAGAAGAGAAGAAGGTGCGGTACTTCATGCTTGGGTGAAAGAGCATTTAAGGCGGAAAGTTGGGCTAGTTGGTAACGTGGATAATTGGACATGTTTACTAGCGAAAAAGACGTGGACGAGAAGAAGCGTTGTCCTGTATTCCTTCTTCTCGTCCACGTCTTTTTCGCTAGTAAACATGAAAGAGCAGCTGTTCGGGGGGCTTGTGCGCAGTCCGCCCAAGACTGTGTGAGAATTTCTTTCTGAAGCCGTGACCGTTGAAAACACTGTTCGGCGCCGGGCCCCATCATACGAACGGCTAGTCAACGCTGCCTCAACTACGGACCGCTTGGGAGCTTTCGGTGGCCACATGGATTTGTTCCGAGAACGCGTATGCTCAGTAATGCGCGAAGAACTTAAGAAGCTGTCGGTACCCTCACCGCCCACTATCTCCTCTTTGTCCAGCGTTGTCCGAGGTGAAGTCCAGCATGCCCCAAGAGAACCGCCTTTTAAAGACGATAGTCTTTCTTGGGGAACTTAAACGCAGAAATTTTGGTCTGTCTGTCTATCGGTCTTTCTTTTTGTTGGTCTGTCACCCGATTCTGCGACCCGGCCAAAGTTGAACCACTTGCTTACCGCCCTACTATCTTGAACTGGTACGGCTGTTCATACTTGTGAACGTTGTCGATCAAAAAGTAAATATTACGCATATCTGAGGCGCAACATCACTAGGTAAGTAATAAGTCGTGTGTTCCTTTAATAGAAAATACATAGATACGTAATTCTAAGGACCCTAGTTTTTAAGCTGCGCTGAAAATGCCTGGATGGATGGATGGATGCTATGAGCGTCCCCTTTATAACGGGGCGGTGACATGTCTGCCACCATGCTCGAAGAAAAAAGAAAAAAAAACTTCCTTGTTTCATGCTGGCCTAATACTTTTTCTACATTGATTAAATCTATCTTATTATACCAATATGCGCACCGACGAACGCCCTCTGCCACGGAGGAAGGAAGCCCTCTGCACAATGTTTCCCGACGTATTGCCAGATGGCGTCCATATCTCACGCAGCGCCTCCTCTATCGTCTTTACACGGCATTTGCAGCGGAGCACGCAGATACGCGGCCAATTTTTATCAGAGAACCTCAACTGCCGAGTGACTTCCCCCGGATGTCGTATGCTCAAGCTTTGAGGCGACCGGTCATATCTGCAGTGCCGCTTCACACCGCGGCCCCAGCCATGCTGCAGACAGTCCAAGCGGTCCCGTAATGCAGCGAACATCGACTGGCCCGGCGGCAATCAGACGTATGGCGTGCCCGACATCGACGTCCTCTCTGCTTTCACTGTGGCGAAGCTGGGCATGTATACCGACAGTGCACCGACCGGGAGCTTGGCCTACGCGGATTTTCGGCGAACTCACCGCGACCTAGGTTCAGCCAGCGGTCCCCTGAAATCGAAGACTGGTTGCCCAGCAGCGTGGATCCTCGTCATCCCTACACCAACCTCGCTCCCCGTCACCGCGGCGGTTTTCCCCTAGTCGCCGTAGCTATTCGAGCGTGGTACAGGGTCGGTCACCCAGCCCACGCCGGGAAAACTAACCACAGCGACCTTCGGGGGCGAGGCCGCGTACAGTGGACATGCTCAAGGCCCCCCATCGACGCTTACGCGAACTAAAGATCCACCGACGACGACCTCACCGGCTCATTCCGGAAAGGTTTCCTTGGACATTCCAGTAGTGCTCAACTGTCGCAAAGTCAGTGCTTTAGTGGATACTGGTGCGGACTGTTCTATAATAAGTGAAAAATTGGCCGCCCTTCTGAAGAAAGTGACGACGCCGTGGAACCGAACGCCAATTCGTACTGCTGGCAGGCATATCGTCACACCACTCGGTGTTTGCACGGCGCGAATACAGATTCCCGGTTGTACCTTTGTTGTCAGCTTGATCGTTCTCCGTCAGTGTTCTCGAGACCTAATAATCGGAATGGAGTTTCTCAGGGAGCACGGTGCTATCATCGACATTCGACAACGCCTCGTCACGTTCTCGACAAAGAGTGCCGCAGCAGCAAACGACACCAGCCACCATCGAGCATGTCTGCTTGTAATAGACGACGCTATCACGATACCACCGCGTCCAAGTGTCGTGGTGAAAGTGGCGTGCGACGGATTAGTACACGGAGAAGTGGTCACGGAAAGCAATTGTTTCCTACTCTTTTCCCGAGGAGTCTACGTAGCGCGAAGCCTCGTTGACCTCCGTGATGGCCACTGCGAGGTTCTTGTCACAAACTTCAGCTACGAGCACGGGCACCTTTTCCCCGGTACTGTCATCGCCTACGCCGACCCAGTAGCCGATGTCACTGAGTGTTTTGCTTCCGAGGTGATCGGCGCTGCTGAAGCGTCTCTCCGTGGAGTCGACGTAAGTCCCACGCTTCCTGGCGAAAACAAACCAAGGCTGCGCGACCTGTTGCTGGAGTTTCACACTTGCTTTGCACGTTGGTCGAAGATACGCCAGACATCGATTACGAAACACCGTATCACCACCTACGACGACGCGCATCCTATACGGCAGCAGCCTTACCGTGTTTCACCAACCGAACGACGCGCGATTCAAACGCAGGTGAAAGAAATGCTTCAAGACGGCGTAATACAGCCCTCAAGCAGCCCGTGGTCATCGCCAGTCGTCCTTGTGAAAAAGAAGGATGGCGAACTTGGGTTTTGTGTCGATTATAAGAAGCTGAATAACGTCACAAAGAAAGACGTGTACCTGTTGCCTCGGGTCGACGATTCTCTAGGCAGGCTTAGGCGCGCAAAGTACGTTTCTTCAATCGACCTGAAAAGTGCCTATTGGCACATAGTGGTCGATGAGCGGGACCGCGAAAAAAAAAACGCCAGGCCTGCGCTGAAACCGCAGCACAGTCACAGCGAAAGCTGGAAGAGCGGCGTTTCTAGAGCCCGTTAAGCTCTCTTGGGGCTACAATACAAGTACACTAGAAAGGTACCCACTACGCCATAAATCACAATTTTTGTGAAGTTGGGAAGCGCCTACTAAGCCATTATTCGTCATTCTGCCGAGAAGCGAGGCACCAGCTACACGTCTGTAAGGCATTATGTGCACTTTGTTGACGCGACGACTGATGACGATGAAGAATTAAGGCTCAGCCCTTTGTAATGGGTTGGAATCTTTAAACGGCCCACCAGTTATGTAATTCGCATTGGTTGACGCCCGGTCGTTATTTCCCTCTCCCGTCATGCTGTATAACATAGGTTGACGTGGGAGAGAGACGGGGGGGGGGGGCGAAGAACTTTACTGAGACCCCAAGAAAATGGATCATGCGCTTATGGGCTTCCTTGGCAACCAATACAAGTGCGCTTGCGAGGAACCCACTACGCTATAAATCATTGTAATTTTTGAGAAGTAGGGCAGCAGGCCCTGTGCCATTTTTCGTCATTCTACGGAGAGCGTTGGTACCTGCTATACGCATGTAAGGCATTATGCGCACTTTGTTGATGCTGTGCCTGATGACGATGAAGAATTATGGCAGAGTCCTTTGTAATGGGTTGGAAGCATTCAACAACCTACTCGGTGCGCAATTCGCATTGTGTGACGCCTGGTTACAGAATTCGGGTTGTGCGACGCTTGGTGCTTATTTTACTCTTATACCACGCTATATTGCATATGCTAATGTGGTTCCTTCCCGACATGAAGCCTGTATAGGACCTTTTTGCAAAGCAGTTTCAAGCACCGGCATGGCTCAGAGGTTGAATACTGGGCTCCCACGCGGAGGGCCCAGGTTCGAACCTCGTTCCATCCTGGAAACGTTTTCTTATTTCGTTTTACAGCGAAAGCTGTTAAACGATCATTTCACCGCCCGTTTTTGGCGCCGTAGTTGTCCGCCGCCGCCGCCACCGCCGCCGGTGTCCGTAACCAGTATCGCTCGAAATAAGAAAAAAAAACTAAATAAGAAAAAAATTCCAGGATGGAACGAGGTTCGAACCTGGGTCCTCTGCGTGGGAGCCCAGTATTCAACCTCTGAGCCATGCCGGTGTTTGAAACTGCTTTGCAAAAAGGTCCTATACAGGCTTCATGTCGGGAAGGAACCACATTAGCATATGCACTATAGCGTGGTAGAAGAGTAAAATAAGCACCAAGCGTCGCACAACGCGAATTCTGTAACCAGACGTCACACAATGCGAATTGCGCAACGAGTAGGTTGTTGAATGCTTCCAACTCATTCCAAATGGCTCTGCCATAATTCTTCGTCGTCATCAGGCACAGCATCAACAAAGTGCGCATAATGCCTTACATGTGTTTAGCAGGTACCACGGCTCCCCGTAGAATGACGAAAAATGGCACAGTGCCTGCTGCCCTACTTCTCAAAAACTACAATGATTTATAGCGTAGTGGGTTCCTCGCAAGTGCACTTGTATTGGTTGCCAAGGAAGCCCATAAGCGCATGATCCATTTCCTCGGGGTCTCAGTAAACTTGCAATGATTTATAGCGTAGTGGGTTCCTCGCAAGTGCACTTGTATTGTTTACCAAGGAAGCCCATAAGCGCATGATCCATTTCCTCGGGGTCTCAGTAAAATTACAATGATTTATAGCGTAGTGGGTTCCTCGCAAGTGCACTTGTATTGGTTGCCAAGGAAGCCCATAAGCGCATGAGCCAAAATTCATCGTCATCAGTCGTCGCGTCAACAAAGTGCACATAATGCCTTACAGACGTGCAGCTGGTGCCTCGCTTCTCCGCAGAATGACGAATAATGTCTCAGTAGACGTGTAGCTGGTGCCTCGCTTCTTCGCAGAATGAGGAATAATGTCTCGGTAGGTGCTTCCCAACTTCACAAAAATTGTGATTTTTTGGCGTAGTGGGTACCATTCTAGTGTACTTCTATTGTAGCGCCAAGAGAGCTTACATCGGGCTCTAGAAACGCCGCTCTTCGAGCTTTCGCTGTGACTGTGCTGCGATTTCAGCGCAGGCCTGGCGTTTTTTTTTTTTTTTCTTATTTCGAGCGATACTGCTTACGGACACCGGCGGCGGCGGCGGCGGCGGCGGACAACTACGGCGCCAAAAACGGCCGGTGAAATGATCTCATAACAGCTTTCGCTGTAAAAATTGCTTTTGTAACTCCGGACGGCATTTACGAATTTCGTGTGCTCCCTTTGGGCCTCTGCTCCGCTCCGGCCACATTCCAGCGAATGATGGATATCGTTGTCGAACAAAACGTACACTCGCCAACTAAAATAAAACAACAGAATTGATGTTTCGGCGCCCAGTACGGCCGCCCAGAACGAATGCATGCTGGTCTTTATTATATGTATATGCGTCGAAAGGCGCAACGCGCTTGCATATACCTCAGGGAGTGGACGCCGTGTCCGATTTATCGTGTTAGCAGTTGAATGTATGCAAAAAGATTCGATGAGCAGGCGGGATGATAACTTTCTCTTTTTCGATGATGGAAGCCGATTGCCAATCAAGACAGTGTCCAAGTTTTTCACTGTGCTCTGCCAGGGCGTTCCAAATCGTGTGCCGTTTGGCTACATCATTACGGTGCTGCTGTAGTTTTCTTTTAAAGTTGCTAGTCTCTCCTATGTAGCACGCCTGGCAGTCTTGGCACGGAATTTTGTAGACGACGCCAGGGTATCTTACCTTTTCAAGTCGGTCTTTGACTCGAACGAGTTGTTGTTTCAGCTTACTTGAGGGGAGGTAGCAGACTTGCACTTCGTAATCTTGAAATATTCTTGAAAGTGACGCGCTCACGCCTCGTGCATAGGGTAGTGAAGCCCGCTTCTTCGTTGTCGTTGCCCTGGCAGAGCGGTCAGCTGCGCGCCTTTATTCAGTTTTTATAAAACGACTGGGGTAGCCATTGCCGATCAAGTCCTGCGTCACTCTCTTCAACGCAGCTCTGCGTGCGTCGGAAGTAGAACACAATCGATGTTCGCGGTTAAACAGTGTCGATGCAACAGATCGTTTTTGTCCAATGGGATGTGCCGAATCGAAGTGGAGATACTTCCCTGTATGCGTAGGCTTTCGATAAACGCTTGCTGAAAGGCCGGATGCAGTACGTGCGACGTCAACGTCCAGGAAATCCAAGCGACCGTCGACTTCTTCTTCAAAGGTGAACTCAACTGTGCTGTGGAATGCGTTCAGGTGTTCCAGAAAAGGGACGACGTCCTCACGGCGGATAATGGAAAAACAATCGTCTACGTACCGCGAGAATAATTTCGGTGCAGGCTGGACCGTTGCGAGGGCTTTTTTTTCAAGGGCTTCCAATGCGATGCCGGCACAAGACACTGACACCGACGCTTCCATTGCCGTTCCGAACACTTGCTTGTAGAATGATCCATTAAACGAAAAATATGTGTTGCGCAGGCAGAAATCCAAAAGACGGCACACATCGTCGGCCTCCAACGGGGTGCGCGCAGGCAGCGAGTCGTCGTTCTTCAATGCTGATCTGCAGCAGTCAACAGCATAGTCTACTGGTATGCGTGTGAACATAGACTTGACGTGAAAAGAGGCCATGATGTCCTCGCTGTCTAAGGTCACGTTCCCGATCTTCTCAAGTCAACGGAGTCCTTTACGTACGTCGACGTTCGTCCTACGAGGGGGCGGAGCACACCATGATATAGCCAGAAAGACTGTGCAACGGGGAGCGCGTGTAGTCTACAATCGGCCGCAGCGGGACATTGGGTTTGTGAACCTTGGGCAGGCCGTATATTGCAGGAGCCGAGCCGGTGTGACACAAGAGCCTCTTATACAGATGCTTCTTTTCGGGCGGCACAAACTTGAAGACGTCAGTCAGCAGCTTCTGACTGGATCTTTCTTGTAGGATCCCGGTCGATGTTCGAGTACGTAGTCCTGGAGATTCTCCGTCATTTTCGAAACGTAGGCGTCACGGTTCATAACAACCGTCGCATTCCCCTTATCTGCAGGCAAAATAACAATTGATTTGTTATGCTGTAGTCTCTTCATGGCTTCTTTTTCGAGGAGGCTCATGCTTGAGGTCCTAGCATTGCGAAGCTTTGAAAGAGCCCCAATAGCGCGGGTACGCGCTTCGCTTTGTAGAGCAGGCTCGACTTGGCGTATGGCCTCTTCAACTGAACACACCATCTTCCGCATACTCGGCGTGGTACCAGTGTTGATGTTTAGGCCGCGACTTAGTAGATGAAGCTCGGCAGCATCAAGGGGGTGTAACGACAAGTCGCAAACACCAGCTCGGTTGTCAGGAGGCTGATATTTGTCCATCAAAGACACAAACTCCTTTTCCTGGCACTTTTCTCGTTCCTGGCAAGTCGCAGCAGCAGTTCCATTGGAGTGGAGTACGATCTCGTGGAATTCTGTGGGGGCGACGCGCTCAAGCTTGCGTTGGCTAAAGAAAACCTCGTTTTCCAAGCGTTTTATGGTTGCCTTTGTTTGAAGGATGCGTGCTTGTAGAAGGAACTTCTCGCAACGTGACACAACCTGCTTCCCAAACGGCGTACGGACCAAGACTGGTAGGCGAAGTGACTTTGGGATGATGCTGTGGGCTTTACAATGCAGATTGAACGTTAGGTGGCATTGAAACGATGCCAGCTTTGACTTGAGGGAAGCAAATTGCCGGACCTTTGTTACGGTGGACTGTCCACGCTTTCCGCGAAGCGTAATGAAGTCTAGGGTTTGACGAAAACTCGTCTGGCGAGGAAAAATCATGGTCGAAGAAAACGTACACTCACCAACTAAAATAAAACAACAGAATTGACGTTTCGGCGCCCAGTACGGGTATTTTGTTCACAATGAACGAATGCATGCTGGTCTTTATTATATATGCGTCGAAAGGCGCAACGCGCTTGCGTATACCTCAGGGAGTGGACCCCGTGTCCGATTTATCGTGTTAGCAGTTGAATGTATGCAAAAAGATTCGATGAGCAGGCGGGATGATAACTTTTTCTCTTTTTCGATGATGGAAGCCGGTTGCCAATCAAGACAGTGTCCTGTTTTTTCACTATGCTCTGCCAGCGCGTTCCAAATCGTGTGCCGTTTGGCTACATCATTACGGTGCTGCTGCAGTCTTCTTTTAAAGTTGCTAGTCTCGCCTATGTAGCACGCCTGGCAGTCTTGGCACGGAATTTTGTAGACGACGCCAGGGCATCTTACCTTTTCAAGTCGGTCTTTGACTCGGACGAGTCGTTGTTTCAACTTGCTTGAGGGGATGTGGCAGACTTGCACTTCGTAATCTTGAAATATTCTTGAAAGGGACGCGCTCACGCCTCGTGCATAGGGGAGCAAAGCCCGATTCTTCGTTGTCGCTGGTGCCTTGACTACTCCCCTGTGTCCGTGTTTGCACGCCCTGTTTTTTTAATTGAATTGTATTGAATTGACTTCATTTCTTCTGTTTACAACAGAAAGGAAGCAGAAGCTAAAGGCTATGTGGCCTGACAAAGGCTTCTGCTCCTTCGACAGTTCGGTACGCAGGCCGTACGTAGCACACAAGTCAATACAAAATGTACTGTACAGTACGGTCCACTCCAATGAGCGCCTTTCATTTTTCTGGCCCTCTAACAGCAAGTGGACAGGGAAACATTGCTCATGCACTGCACGTGTCTGTCAAAAAGAGACAGAACTGTCAACCAACAGTAGTTTTATGCACATCTGAGCCACTATGTTTTTGCGAGAGAGCGAAATCCAAACATGCCATGCACGCAAGTGTTCCCTTTAACAGTGGACCCGTCTGTACATGCAGATTCAACTGAATAGTCACGAAATGAAAACGACATGTGTACAAAAAAAGTAGAAAATACTAGAGTTGCGAGAAGAAAACAAAAAAGTACATAAGACACTGATAGGTCATTTTTTTATAAAGGGCCCCTAACAGCCTCTGAAAATACAACAAAAAACAAAAACAACTATCGCGTTATTCTCTCTTAGCGTTTCTTGTCTTTTGGTGCACTTCGTGATGGCAGAAGCGTGATTCACGGGACATGATCAGGGTACATACTCTCGACTAGTCCATATACGAGAAATAACAGTTGTGAATTGTCTCCCACACTGCTTTGCTATGCAGCCGCCCACCCGCTCTTCCTTCTCTCGCACGACTATCGCGCGCGATTAACTGATTTTGCTCCATTTTGTGCGTTTGCGACCGCGCATGCAGAGATAACAGACTCTAGCCGAAAAGCGCGGAATCATGATAGGTTTAACGCTTAGTCCTGACATTGTACGCGTGCTTTATGAAGAAATAAGTGGCGAGGAGATGTCCCCTGTAAGAAGGGTATTGAAGGCGAGAACGAGACCAATGGAAAAGGCGCCGGATTATATGATTCTTCCAACAGACGCACTCTTTACTACGGACACGATGCAGCTTTCCAGGAAAAAGGCGAGCCCGCTTGGACGGGTTTTGTAGCGTGAGAGCGGGAGGAGTGGCGTCGTAGCCGGGCAGACAGACTGGCGCCGGCGCGCGCGACTCGCCGCTGCTGCTCTGCGCATTCGAGAGGAGTGACGTCGTAGCCATGGCGTGCGCAGCTATTCGCCTTCGGTGTGCAGTCGCCGTCTGACAATGCGCTGGTGCCACTTGACAGCGCCTCTGACTGGCGTTTGCAGGTGGGTAACGCCATGGAGAATGAGAGCGCAAATGCTGCTCAATGGCGCAGAAGAGCCGAGAAGGCTATGTCATTGGATCCCTAAGTAGTTGCGTGGCAATTAGCGGTTCAGCGTACGAAGAATGAAGAAGCAACCTGACGTTGAGCAAAAATAAATATCCATGTGCCACATAACACGTATACCGTGTGTGTGTCATTGGAGCAGCAGTAAGCACGACAATCAAGCTAATCCTAGACAATCTGGAAAGCTCAGCATAATCAGCTGAACCTTTGCTAACGTACGTATATCCTGGCATAGCCGAGCTAAGCCACTGCAAATTTTTTGTGTATTTCTTATTGCGTTAGCAATTGTATGGACACTCAGGACAGGTTTTCACCGTCGCCGTCATGTTCCGTATAAACGAAATCGATAACATCGCTCCGCGCATTGTATGTTCTACCCGCGAGTAAAAGCTCGCGAGCGTTGGCAAGGAACATGGCTAAAGCATATATGAAACAAGCTGGCCATCTCCGTCACACGGAATAACATCAATCCGCGTGCGACGCCTGCCGTCGACTGCTCCTCAAGCATAAGGAAACGCTCCGCCCGTCATTTGCTGGGCGAAGGAGCAGGAAGGGATGTCTGCGGAGAGGGACTGCGTAACTCGAGCAGCATCTGTGAACTTTGACTATAAGGGCGCGGTCGAGAGCGCTGGCACGCGCGCTATTTCGGCAGACATCCCTCAGCGAACGGCTCGTACACCTTCTACGCGCTGTGAGCGCTGTGATCTCACTGCTTCGCGCTCGGACCACTGATACGACAAACTGACCGAAAACCGCTTCTCTCCCGGGACCGACCGTATTCATACACCAGCGTTTTGGAGAGTTAAGTGAGATCGGAGCAAAAAGATTTAGCTGCTAGCCCTCGTTCATCTAACATTACTGCGTGTACTTATCGCATTCACTGCTTCGCCTCCATCCTCCCTCCCCCCACTCCCGCCCCGCCGGCCCGATGAACCCCGCGCTGTTCACGCGCCGCCGCCGATGATTTTGGGTCTGGCGCACATGTCTACGCGAATGGCAGCGTCGCAAGTCACCACCCTTAAAGCCTGCCGGCCTCCTACAACCCATCGATCCACCGCGTACGCCGTTTGATCAGGTTGGAATGGACCTCCTTGGGCCGTTTCCTTTGTCTTACTCCGGAAACAAGTGGATCATTGTTGCAACTGATTACTTGACGCGTTACGCTGAGACGAAGGCACTACCACGCGGGACAGCATCCGAAGTCGCCCAGTTTTTCATGCATCACATTGTGCTTCGTCACGGCGCCCCGTCATTCATCATCACTGGCCGAGGGACAGCGTTTACGGCAAAGCTCTTGGAAGACATCTTCAAGCTCAATATTAATGAGCACTAACAGACACTGCCAAGAAAAGTATAGGGAATGTTATTAGTTCAGTTACACGAAACACCGGCAGACCGCTGCATACCACCCTCAGACTAGCGGTTTGACAGAAAAGCTAAGCAGAACGCTGGCGGACATGAACTCTATTTACCTGGATGTGCAGCGTAAAACGTGGGACGAAAGCCTACCGTACGTAACGTTTGTGTACAACACGATGTGGCGACACACTGCGCACAAACCGGCGCAGCCTCCGCCTCGGCACTCGCTAGCCCAGCGTGACACGGCTGCATGTTACACCACGTCTCCGATAAGGGACAGCGCCACCGCAGCGTCACCGGAGGCTTACGTCATCGACGGTGGCTTTAAAACCAAGCTGCCAAGCTCGGAAGTCATCATTCCTTCGCTACCCGACTGAGCGCAGCGCCGCTATGCTCGCACCGCTGCTGCTACTACGCTAATAAACAGTCGTTATGTTTTATGTTGGGATGCGTCCTTCCATCGACACGGCATCCCACATCTGATTACCCGGACGTGATGTGCGGCCAGGTGGGCGGCGACGCAATTGTAGCGGGTCCGGTCTTGCGTGATGTGCGCCAGGGAGAACTGGGCCTCGACCTGGGCGAACCAGACCTCGGGAGAGTCTGGCCAAAACGGCGGAAGCCTGACAGCGATACGCCAGGTGTCGCATGAGGCAGCGTGAGGGAGCTCTGTGGGAGCTCTGACGTCCTCAGCGGAGCCAGCAGGCACGGCCTCGGTTGTGGAGGCGTTGCGAGAGTGCTGGGGTCGCTGGGTCTGCAGTTCCTGTTGGAGCTGTTACACCCGCTGGCGCAGAGCGGTGAGGGCCTCTGGGTCGGCCATGGCGGTGCGGTCTGTTCGGTCGCGGCAGAGGATTCCTTCCTGCGAGCGCTTTGGCTCCAACAACTCCCGCCGCACGTCCAGGCAATTCTGCAGGCTCAGGTTGGGCTACCTCTCGACGAACTTGCGGAGATTGCCGATCGCGTCATCGAGGTCTCCTTGCCACAGTTGTCGCCCACCACCAAGGCCGTCGCTGCACCGCTGAACACCGCAGAGCTTGCACGCCGTATCGACGACATCGATCGACAGATCACCTGCATTCAACAACGCTTGGGTGAACGTTTTCCGATGCATCAGCGCCGCCACTCGCAAAGCCGCGACTGTAACACCACTTCGTCGCGGCAACCCGATAACAACGGCCCGTGTTACTACCACCGACGCTTCGGGGACAGAGCCCGCCCCGCCACGGTGGTCTAGTGGTTATGGCGCTCGACTGCTGACCCGAAGGTCGCTGGATTGAATCCCGGCCGCGGCGGCTGCATTTTCTATGGAGGCGAAAATGTTTGAGGCCCGTGTACTTAGATTTAGGTGCACGTTAAAGAACCCCAGGTGGCCGAAATTTCCGGAGCCCTCCACTACGGCGTCTCTCATAATAATATCGTGGTTTTGGGAGTTAAACCCCAGATATTATTATTATTATTATCGGGGACAGAGCCCGCCAATGTCGACCACCCTGTTCCGCTGGGCATGCGGAAAACGCCAACGGCAGCTCGTAGAGACGGCCGCAAGCTGCCAACCCGGAGGCCGACGCATCTTCGTCACCGACCAAATCACGAAGCAGTGGTTCCTTGTCGACAGCGGTTCCGACATTTGCTGCTACCCGCGATCCCATCTCCAAGGTCCTCGTCCGCCTACGTCTTTCGAGCTCAGTGCGGCAAACCGCTCAACAATCAAGACGTACGGCTCGCTCCGCCTGCACATCCAGCTCAGAAACTTACGCCGTGACCTTCACTGGAACTTTGTCATCGCCGACGTCGCCGAGTCAATCATCGGATGAGACTTTCTGGCCCACTACAACCTCCTTCCGGACTGCCGCAACGACCTCCTCATCGACGCGACAACGGGACAATCCACACCTGGTCAGCGAACGACCGCCCAACAGCCAAGCATCAAGGTACTCAGTGTCGACAATCATTCGCCGTACCATGCCATCCTCGCCGAATTTCCCGGATTGACGCGCCCCAGCGGACTGCCACGCAATGTGCAGCACACCACCGTGCACTACGTCCGGACTACTTCAGGCCCCCCGGTTTTCTGCCGCGCCCGTCGCCTTGCCCCGGACCGCATGCGCATAGCCAAAGCAGAGTTCGAGGCCATGCTCCGCGAAGGAATCGCCCGCCGCTCGGACAGTCCATGGGCCTCGCCACTTCACCTCGTTCCGAAGAAGACCGAAGGCTGGCGGCCCTGTGGGGACTACCGTGCCCTCAACGCACGCACCATCCCGGACAGGTACCCCGTCCACCACATACAGGACCTCGCCCATCGCATTCATGGCTGCCGCATCTTCTCCGTGCTTGACTTGGTGAAGGCCTACACACAGATACCCGTCCATCCGGATGATGCCCCGAAAACGGCAATCATCACTCCCTTTGGCTTGTTCGAGTTTCCCTTCATGAGCTTCGGCCTGAAGAACGCTGGACAAACCTTTCAGCGTTTCATCGACAAAGTCGTCCGCGGCCTCGACTTCTGCTTCGTTTACCTTGACGACATACTGGTATTTTCCCGCGACGCCGAAGAGCACCACAGGCACCTTCGTCTGCTGTTTCAACGCCTTGACGACCACGGTCTACTTGTCAATACCCAAAAAAGTACGCTAGGCGCTTCCGTCGTCCGCTTCCTCGGCCACGAAGTTTCATCTGAGGGAACTCGGCCCTTGCCCCAACGCATCTCGGACCTGCAAAGTTACCCTCAGCCCACCACCGCTAAAGACCTTCGCCGTTTCCTTGGCATGCTGAACTTCTACAGGCGTTTCTTGCCACACGCAGCCGACTACCAGGCTCCCCTCCATGATGCTTTGGCTGGCCTACGAGGAAACCAACCCGTCGCGTGGACACCGACGTTAGCGAAAACGTTCGAAGAATGCAAAGCCGCCCTCTGCACCGCCACGCTTCTCAACCATCCCGTGCCAGACGCTCCCTTGGGACTTCACGGACGCATCTGGCTTCGCCATCGGCGCCGCACTCATGCAACGCGTCGACAACACCTGGCACCCTATGGCGTTCTTCTCCAAGAAACTCGCAGCTCGGAAAACGAGCCCTTCAACCACCAGTTCCGCCGACGAAACCACGACCACCGCCCCGACAACTTTGCCAGCCTACTACAGAGAACTTCTGGCGATATACGAAGCAGTACAACACTTTCGCCATGTTCTCGAAGCACAGAACTGCACCATCTATACCTTCCACAAGCATCTTACCTACGCCTTCTCTCAAGGTCGCGACAAACTCCCGCCTGTACAGCAGAACCAACTCTCGTTCATTGCACAGTTCACCACCGACATCCAACATGTCAGCGGGAAAGACAACGTGGTCGCCGACGCGCTTTCACGTGTAGCAGCCATCAGCTCTGTGCAGATAACAGCGGACGTCCTCGCCGCTCAGACTATGGACGCCGAACTGCAGGAACTTCTCAAGGGCAGGTCCTCACTACAGCTGCAACAAATCCCCATTCCAGGGTCTACAACCACAATCTGTTGCGACATGTCGACAGGACGAAGCAGGCCCTATGCACCCCTGTGCCATCGCCGTGGTCTTTTCAACCAGCTCCACAACCTCAGCCATCTCGGTATACGCGCCTCTACACGCCTCGTGGCTGACCGCTATGTCTGGCCCTCCATGCAGCGGCATTGTCGCACCTGGGCGCGCTCCTGCATTCAATGCCAACGCGCTAAAGTCACCAGGCACGTCACGTCACCACTCGGAACATTCCCTCAGCCCTCCGGTCGGTTCGAGCATGTCCACCTCGACATCATAGGACCCTTTCCCCCGGCTGGACCCTATCGCTACTGCCTCACCGCCATCGATCGCTACACTCGATGGCCCGAGGCATGGCCTCTCGAGGGAATCACCGCGGAAGACGTCGCCTCAGCCTTCTTCACCGGCTCGATCGCTCGTTTCGGCGCCCCCCGCCGCGTAACCACCGACCAAGGACGACAATTCGAGTCGCACCTTTTCAGGCTACTCGGGCTGACCATCGGTTTCGAACGCTTGAGGACCACCAGTTAGCACCCCTGCGCCAACGGAATGATCGAGCGTTTCCACCGACAGTTCAAAGCAGCCATTATGTGCCACCCGGACTCAACCTGGCTCGAGGCCATCCCAGCCGTCATCCTCGGTCTTCGCGCCACCTTCAAGCCGGACATCCACGCTACACCAGCAGAGCTCGTCTACGGGGAACCACTCCGTCTCCCAGGTAAATTCCTTGCTGCACTGCCATCCAGCGCTACGACGTCAGATCCCACCGACTTCGTCGCCCGACTCCGACGCACCATGGCTGCCTTACGCCCGTCACCTGCAGCCCACCATTGCAAGCCTACACCTTTCGTGTTCAAGGAGCTAGCATCGTGTACGCAAGCTTTCCTCCGCGATGACACCGTCCGCAGGCCTTTCCAGCCGCCTTACAGCGGACCCTACCTGGTCCGCCATTGCGACAACAAAAACTTCACTCTGCGCCTGAACGGGAACGACGTCCGCGTCTCGATTGACCGGCTCAAGCCTGCATACATCGCCTCGCACGAACCGGGCAGTACCACTCCTTCCACAGGCATCTATCCACAGCCGCCGCCGACGCCGCAGCCCGCTCCGGTCACGACACGCTCTGGACGTCTGGTACGCCTCCCAGATTTCTACAGACCCTGAGGGTTCTGTACTCCGCGGGGGGGTGATGTGGCGACACACTGCGCACAAACCGGCGCAGCTTCCGCCTCGTCACTCGCTAGCCCAGCGTGACACGGCTGCATGCTACACCACGTCTCCGATAAGGGACAGCGCTACCGCAGCGTCACCGGAGGCTTACGTCATCGACGGTGGCTTTAAAGCCAAGCTGCCAAGCTCGGAAGTCATCATTCCTTCGCTACCCGACTGAGCGCAGCGTCGCTATGCTCGCACCGCTGCTGCTACTACGCTAATAAACAGTCGTTATGTTTTATGTTGGGATGCGTCCTTCCATCGACACGGCATCCCACAACGGCAACGCAGGAAACGAGTCACACCATTCCGCCTCGTTTATGGTCGAGATGTTCAATCCATGCTAGACGCCATGATTCCTTATGACGACATCTCCCAGCACGAGCAGTTAGCTCCTGACGTCGAGGATTACATTCGGCGCGCAGAGGAAGCGCGTCAACTGGTCCGCGTGCACATAAGAACGCAGCAGTGTGCAGATGCACGAAGGTACAACATCCACCATCGACAAGTTAGCTATGAACCTGGTGACCAAGTTTTGGTTTGGACTGCCATTAGACGTCGAGGTCTGAGCGAGAAATTCCTGAACTTCGGACCGGCGTGTGAGCGAGGTTAACTATGACGTTATCCCAGACGGAGGCTCAGCATCGTCCCAACGCCGTGTACCGCGCACAGAGGTTGTACATGCCGTCCGTCTAAAACCATATTTTAAGCGATGATACTTCTTATTTTCGTCGTGCAGCAAACTTCCTTTCCCTTTGCTGTTGTCGGTTAGCTCTCCAAAGAACTCTGAACCAGGGTGTCGGAACGAAATGTTTTCTGTTTCGGTTTTAGTTTCGTTCCACCCCAAAAAGTTCCGTTCTGTTTCTGTTCCGGAACGAAAAAAAATGTTCCGTAACGGTTGGTAACGGTTTTTTTAATGCAAAAATTTGAAGTTAAGGTAATCATGAAGAACATTGGATATGTGATGTAGTTACTTGCCCTCCTCTTAGGATAGTGGGAAAAGGGTAAAGTACGTTCTTCAGAGGAGCGGAAGTAACTGTACCACGAATTCCTACCAACTAGCACAACCCAGCATTAATTTCAAGGTCATAGTATTTATTTTTTTAAAAGAGAAATACGAATTTTTTAGTGGGCTCAGTGATTTGTGTCAAGGGAGTGAGCACGATCTCAGAAGCAGCACGTCATTGAGCGTACTCTCTGATGTGCGAGACCGCTGTTCTGTTAAAAAAAGATCGCCAAGCCTGCGCGTAACCCGCAGCACAGTCGCAGCGAAAGCTGGAAGAGCGGACTTTGTAGATCCCGTTGTAGATTCTCTCGAGGCAACTAATACAAGTACGCACATGCAAGGTACCCACTACGCTATAAATCATCGCAAGTTTTCTGAAGTAGCGAACTTCCCGCTATGGCATTTTGCGTCATTCTTCGGAGAATCGTGGTAAGCGCTACACATCTGTAAGGCATTATGTGCACTTTGTGCTGTGGCTGATGACGATGAAGAATTATGGGCGAGCACTTTGCAGTGGGT
This sequence comes from Rhipicephalus sanguineus, assembly GCF_013339695.2. Taxonomy (NCBI): domain Eukaryota; kingdom Metazoa; phylum Arthropoda; class Arachnida; order Ixodida; family Ixodidae; genus Rhipicephalus; species Rhipicephalus sanguineus. The sequence continues at coordinate 198,680,329 of NC_051180.1, forward strand.
GGGAAGCAGTGTTGCGGAATGGGCGCCTCCATTCCATTCCAATTCCATTGCGGGGAATGAGAACTTGCCGCAATTCCATTCCTTTCAATTCCTCGGAATGAAAAAAAAACTTAGTAGAATTGAAAACTGGGCGAGTTGGTAACGATTCGTAGCTGGTCGAGGTAAACAGCGCAAAAGACGAAGGCAGAGTAGAGGAGGGACACAACACGAGCGCTTAGCCCATTCGCACTCTGGGAGTGGCCGGGCAGTTCAGTTCCGTTCATGTAATTCCTCAACGTAGGAAAGGCATCTTGATATGGTTTGAAGCCGATGTCATCAGATGCATTAAGAACTGCGAAACTACGCAAAACACGTTACCAAGGCCGAGGGATAGTAGCTTGGTGACATATCTCGTGCTATAACTACACCGTAAAAAATGTTTCTTGAAAAAGAAAAACAGAAAGTGTCTGGCAGCTGGCCTGCGAGAAAATTTCTGTTCTCTTTCTGTTTTCTCTTTTTACGTTTTTGTAATTTTACATGTCTCTTCTGTTCCTGCTAACAGAAAATTTCTGTAATTTACATGGTTTTTTTCTGTTTTCAGTAACAGAAAATGTCTGTAATGTTACATGTTTTTTTTTGTTCTCAGTAACAGTAAATTTCTGTAATTTCGAATGGTTTTTCTGTTTTCAGTAACAGAAAACTTCTGTACCTTGACATGGTATTTTCGGTTCTCACTAACAGACAATTTCTGTAACTTTACAACACTTTTGGTTTCTTAGTACAGAAATCTTCTATGACTTGACAAGTTTTTTCTTTATTTCTTCAGTACAGGTAGTTTCTGTAATTAAAATGGGCTTTCTGCTTTAAGTAACAAGACATTTTTGAAATTGTATTTCTTTCTCATCGCAGCAACGTCAGTTGACAAATATTCTGCAATATGACAGGTTATGCAAACCTAAAATGTATCTGGTGCGAGAATAGAAAACCTCACAAACAGAAAGCACCACAATTTTTTGCATCTGCATTGTCCCCTTTATAGCACACATCCTCTCTCACAAATTCGTTAATTCAGTAAACCATAGAGTGAAATGCAAACAAATTTATTGACATGAAACGTAGAAGTTCAGGCAGTTGCCAACATGTGCATCTTGAAATACGAGAGATGCCCACACTATCCCATGCGGTGACTATGCGTTATTGGAAGGTCGCCGGTTCGGTCCCTGCCAGCGGCACGTTATCTTTTCGTCTACTTTGCTTTCTTCACATTTGCTTCGTAATGACTACAAATAACATCCCCTGTAGTTGGCTTGGCTTTCTTGTCTGTTGTAATTAATGTTGTGTCTAACAAAGAAAAACAAGCCATTACAATTCTCGTTTCGTTCACTATGCCCACAGTATCACAAGGGGTCCAGATTAAGGAATCTCCCGGGGATATTGTTCGAGTTGGCAGGCACCTATGTTTAAAAGTCAAGTCCTTGAGGGAGCTAATCAATGACGCAACTTTCGGGTTCATGTAGTGCTGTTTCCCACGTGTATGCTCAGTCTTTATGCCCTTTCCGGGACTGACAGTGGCAGTTGACCTTAAAAGAAGAGACAATTCTGTTTAGCAGTGCAGAAGTACCTAAATATTCTTAGATACAGTGTAACTACAAAGGCACCCACTTTAAGAATAGGCTTTTCTGCATACATCCATCTCTACTTGCATTACGTTCACTTTAAATACAATATTGCCACATAAGTCTAAAATGATACTTCTAACCTATATAACACTAAAATTAGAATTTGAACCTTCTAATGTCTAAGTACTGACAGCCAGTATGCTTGTGGATACTCGCAAGCAGTATACCATAAAACAGGTAGCTTCTCATTGGTGCGATAATGGTTTAGTTTTAGTATTTTGTTCCAAAGCGCTTTCTTTTCCTTTTAACTAAATGAAGCCATCTCAATGAATAAAGGTATTTTATGTGAGCAGCATACCATACATTTTTTTTCAATGTTACCGGAAAGCTAGAGTTATTGACCAAAGTATTGTGCTCAAGATTTAGTTTCAATCTCACCTATGAGTGAACTCCAGGGTAAGACTTGCCTCTTTTGGGTAGGCAACGTTGACGCAAAGTGAGCCAGGAATAATATCTTGAACGCCTCTCTAGAACTGCATGCTTGCATGAGAGGAACGTTGTCAATGCAAGCTGTGAAGGACTTCGCTGTCAGGAAACCACCACCTGCAAGTTGAAAATTTGGGTTCATAATTTACTCATATTTAGAAGGGGAGAATAGCATACCTTTCGCAAATATGAAAGGCCAACTTGGCATTTCCTGAAGATCATCATCCCAGATGGTATCCTTGAATAAAGAAACGAGCATTGATCGAATAAGTAGGCACGAGGCAAAATATAATTTGTTATTTTTGTTAATAACAGGAAACAGCGCGGGCAAACGGAACAAGAAAGGCTGACAGGACTTTCTTGTCCCGTTTGCCCGCGCTGTTTTCTGTTATGAAGCCAAGCCAACAAGCTCAAGCCCTTTTAAACAGTTCGTTAAAACTGGATGTTTGCACATATTTTAACACTGCGTACTCTCAAACACTTTGATCGCCCCAGCGATGCTTAACAAAAAGCACAAGGCAAGGAAAGATAAAAAATCAACAAGCGATTTTCAGGCTGCATTAGCACCGAATTTCTTGCCCTAAGTGGAAGTGAAATGGCGCATTTTGAAAGTGCTGGTCTGCACCTGCGATGGTTCGCTCTATTTTCGGTGTCCCTATTGAAAATCGTGGGTTGGTGGATGCTGGAATTCTTGGTGGACAAGGTGGAAACAATAGTGGATGTGGTGGAAACTGTGGTGGTCATAATGGCTGATGATGGCGAGAGTGGAAAAAATGGTGGCAGATGGTGGTGGTGGTGGCGAGCTTCTTTTGGTGTTAAGTGGAAAATGCTGGCTGATGGTGGCGAGAGTGGAAAAATGGTGGCAGATGGTGGTGGTGGTGGCGAGCTTCTTTTGATGTTAAGTGGAAAATGCTGGCTGATGGTGGCGAGAGTGGAAAAATGGTGGCAGATGGTGGTGGTGGTGGCGAGCTTTTTTTGGTGTTAAGTGGAAAATGCTGGCTGATGGTGGCGAGCAAAACGTGTTTCGGTGGATGGCTTGGTGAACAAGCTAGATGACGGAGGCATGATGGAAGTGCACGTGACATTATGTGAAATCACTGTCACTTCTAATGTTTTGCTGTTCAATGTGTAGAAAAATATGTTTACAGTTCAAAGAAGCCAACGCCGATCATTAAGCTTTTCAGCACGCTTTTTTTTTATTCATGCGGCGTAACCGCCTCAAGATTTGTGGAGCACAGCAGCCGTGAATGTTTACATTTTACGCACGTACTTATCAGCTTTACATCCGCGATGTGCTGCTCCATTGTGATGTTTACAAGTCTAGAAGTGTCGGTGTGAACAGCGACAGTATCTGTGTTACATCGGCGCGCAGTTGCCGAGAAGTAAATGAGCCCTTCCATCGGGTAGACCAGAAAACAGCCGCCGCTTGATACCGTCACGCTAGAAACGCAACTCTGGCAATTCTTGCACACTCACTTACCTCAGCGGCACTTTAAGGTAACAGTGGAAATGCGTGCGAAGCTAAAATGCACAAACTTTTACCTCCGGCCTGCGTCGAGATAAGCCCGACCAAGTATCACTTCCACCATCATATTCTACCACCATGATTGCCACCAAAGGTTAGGCATAGCTTACCGACCGAGTCCGTCTACTTACCGGCACTTCTGGGTTTCAGGATACACGATTCCGATGAGTACGAATGACTTTACAGCACAGCTGTGGCATCGGCTAACCTAAATGAAGCGTTTTTCCTTGTGTACTGTGTCCGCACAAGAAGCGATCAGCATAGATGCGACGCGCTTCCAGCAAACGCCTCCGCTCACCAACCGCCGCCGGTCGCACTCGCCGGCGCTTCTCTGACACGTATGCGAGAACATAGACTTGTCAATAGGCCTCCAACGCTCAAGTTTGCGCAGCGCCGTCCACCGCCCCAGCGGAGAGAGAGGAAACCTCCGGTAGCTCGGACGGGTCGCTCTTGCTTGGTTTTCCCATTGCGCGCGCGGAGAACGTGCTCCCCGGGGCTTTTATCTCGCATTTTTCACGCTATGGGGGCCGTTCCTTCTTCGTACTCGAAAGCAGGCATGCAGTCCTGCTCCATTGTGAACTGTCACAAAAGTTTAAAATTACGAAGAGCCGAAAACTTCCTGTCATGTTCTACCGTTTCCAATGCAAGCAGTGCGAGGAGCAGAGGCGTCAAGAGTGGATTATAGCATGCGATGCTTTCGCGGTCTTGTTACCTTGGAGTAATTTTTGTCGTACACAGTACTACGAACTATTAACGGGGAGAAACACGATGATCGTGCTCATTTGAAAGGGAAGTGCATTTGTGAACTGAAGCTACAACAAATAAACAGCCGCTCTACGTTTCGAGATTGCGCGCTGGCTTTCCGAGTCAACCATTTGTAATGTGACATCAGCGGAGCATGTGGGCTTATTACGTACACCACAGTTTAAATAACGTGCCGTGAGTACTAAGTGTTTATTTAATTCAGCTGATTGCGGTACATTTCTCGTCGCAGCTCCCTGTAAACAGAATTAAGCTGCATGTTTGCACTGAGCGTTTATACTGGCCTTGCATGCGACACGCCGTCATTGCTTAGCAGGCTGAAGTGTTGCGCTGCTAAGATCGTGGTCATGGGTTCGATTCACGCATACGGCAGCTGCATTTCGATGGGAGCGAAATGCAGTAACACCGGCGTACATACATTTACGTACACGTTAAAGAACCCAGGTGGCCGAAATTAATCCGAAGTCCCCCACCAGGCGCGCCTCGTAATAACGTCATGCGTTCGGCACGTAATATAAAGCCTCCCATGCGCGTGATCCGCGGGCGATATACAGCTGCCGCTTTGGAAACGAGCTGAAAAAAGAACCAAGGCGGCAATATATTTTCGATGGCTTCGCGAATTCAGATGCGCTTATTATCGGGCACAAATCTCGGCATAATGATAAACATGAGCGATCCCAGTGGGTATTGTATAGTATCAGGGGCGTAGCCAGAAATTTTTTTCGGGAGGGGGGGGGGGGTTCTATTATACTTTATGTATGTTCGTGCGTGGGTTTGTATGTGTGCGTGTACATATACGCAAGCAAAATTAAAAATTTTCGGGGAAGGTTTAAACCCCCCCCCCCCCTTTTCGCTACGTCCCTGTATAGTATGATGCTGACCAAGCGAACTGTCGAAACAACCAAAGCAACATTCGAATTAGCGAACACGATCAGGCGTCGATATTATTTGAAATGAAACACGCCTCTGCAAGATGCATGGTCGAAGTGGGCATGAATTTTTTTTTTCGCGCGTTTCATTATGCGGTCAAAGGGAGCTCTAAAAAATCTGAGGTGACATTAAACTTGCGATCAGACGTTGTTATCATTCGATGCAAACCTCGGCAAAAGTGAAACTCCCACGAAACTGAACACTGCGCATTGCGATGCAGCTAGTGACTCTACAGAGCAGATGTAAATTTTTTCTCTTCACACTGAGCTCATAATAAATTTAAAGCCGCACGACAAACTTGGCATCCTAGCAATCGAAAAGTTATCAATAGAAAACGCACGCGAAAGCGTGCTGGATGTATGCTGACATCTCCGAGTAGACACGACTGCATGCCGCAACGAATGTGCGTTTTACCAGTAACATAATTACAGAACTCGCGCAGTCACCTCCCTATTCATGTCAAAGAAATGTGCCCGTTCAGCATCGGCACGTACGTAGCGCTCGCACAAACAGCATCGCCCTTGACGACCTGCTCGGTCCCGAAAAGGTGGTCGATCGACCGTCCTCCTCTGGCGAGATTCCCACCGTGAATACGTTTTTTCCATCTCTGGGATCTTTCTAAACCTTCAGAGCAAGCGACACGTGAAGCTGCACGTGCACGGCGAGCAGAGAACAGCGCGTGCAGGACGCGTGAACGTGGGGAGACAGCGCAGTCAAAAGCCAGGCGCGGGGAGAGAAGCGACCGGTTTCTGCAAGAAAGGCGGCGAAACGCGTGCGACGCAGCGCCCCCTGGCCGAGCTTGGGAGGCCTATTCGAACGCCTTACTGAAACAATATGATGGCATATTTTTCCCGCGCACTGCACTTGCGTTTGGCCGAGCTGTTCTGCAGTTGTAGCTAATGATACAGCGTCAGATCAGTGCGCTGGCACGGCTGCGCTGTAGGTTGCGCGAAAAAAGCATCACAATACTCAATCAACTGTACGCGCGTATTTATCGAATGAGATTAGAGTCGACAGAAAGCCCCTGCACATGTCACACTTTGGAAAAAGCGAGAAACGGCTATTAAAACTTCGCAGTAACACCCGGTTGACTATACTCGCGCTCCTCGCTCCACTTGACACATTTCTTTGGAGTTACGTTGTGAATTCTACAAGAAAGTTAGCGCTGTTGCCATTATCGACGTGCCATTCGTTACCGGCAGCAGTTTGTTCGCGTTTAATAACTATGCAAATTTTAGTACGATGTGAAGATCGCGTCTGTGTCTAGTATGAGACACAAAGCTGAAGCCAAACGGTGTATTCGTATGTTGACTAGTCATTTTGCAGAACTCAAACCAACTGTCAGCGTGGCGTAGTGGTAAAGTACTCGGCTCGAGATCCGAAGGTCGCACGTTCGACTCCCGGTGGCGGCAGTTTTTTTTTTGCATACGGCTTTTTTTTTCTTTTTTTGTACTTATGCTTTCTACATCGCCTTCTATACAATTATTTATGTGTAACAGCTAATCACGATGGTCCCGACGCTGTAGAGCCGTTTTACGCTCCGCTATTCCCAGCATCCATCATACGCCAGCATCCAGCATACACCATGTGCCACCATCTTCCAGCACCATAATCCACCATAATGGTGGATGGTGGAATCCACCATCCCACATGGTGGATAAATTTTCAATAGGGGTACAATCGAGCCCGGATATATCGAACGCGCTGGAGATTGTGAAACAGTTCGATATATAAATAATTCGATATTCGAAATTGTGCTCGTAATAAAAAACTTAGCACGTCGCTGACAAATGTGTGAACTTGCAAAAAGACGGCACATTACCGATTGGCGCATCCAAAAGCAGCAACGTCGATAGGCACACGACGGTGATAAATGACTTATTTGATGAGCAAAAAGCCGATCAGGTCAACGGGGCTCAACTGGCAGCACACGTGAAATGCGCAAGAAGGAAGAAGGGCTGAATAAAAAAAAAGAATGCTGCAGTGGCTTAGCTCGGCTATGCCACGATAACGTAGCGTTAGCAAAGCTTCAGCTAATTATTCTTAGCTTTCCTGAATGTCTAGGATTAGCTTTATTATAATGCTTACTGCTGCTCCAATGACACAGACACGGTATATGTATTATGTGGCACATGTATATTTATTTTGCCAGGCAACTACTTCGGGATCCGATGAGTTAAGCTTCTCCGCTCTTCTGCGCCGTTGAGCAGCATTTGCGCTCTCTTTCTCCATGGCTATACTACACTGGCAAACGCCAGTCAGAGGCGCTATCAAGCGGCTCCAGCGCAGTGTCAGACGGCGACAGCACAGCGAAGGCGAATAGCTGCGCGCGCGCCGGCGCCAATACGTCTGCCACGGCTACGACGTCACTCCACTGGAAAGCGCAGACCGGCGGCGGAGTGCGCGGGAGGTGCCGGCTCCTATGCGTGACATCACTGATCCTCGCGCATGCGCAGCACGGCTCTTGAGGAGCCATGCGAAACTGGCTCGGCTAGGCCAGTGGAGCTAACGCAACAAAAGGTCAGTTTGGTGCCGAGAAAGACATAACCTCTAGTCATAAATAAGCTCTGTAGTCACATTCAAAATCCAGCGCCAAATCATGGCGCCGATACCTTCGACGGAGCGCGCATTTATCAAAGGCCGCCACTTCAAAGCAGCCACCCTCCTCCCCACGCCAGCGAAACGCGTGCAAGAACAGCCAGCGTGTTTCGAACAAGTAAGCGCTTACACCACATTCAAAATCCAGCGTCAAATCACGGCGCCGATACCTGCCACGGAGCGCGCATTCATCAAAGGCCGCCACTTCAAAGCAGCCACCCTCCTCCCACGCCAGCGAAACGCGTGCAAGAGCAGCCAGCGTGTTTCGAACAAGTAAGCGCTTACACCACATTCAAAATCCAGCGTCAAATCACGGCGCCGATACCTGCGACGGAGCGCGCATTCATCAAAGGCCGCCACTTCAAAGCAGCCACCCTCCTCCCACGCCAGCGAAACGCGTGCAAGAGCAGCCCGGGTGTTTCGAACAAGTAAGCGCTTACACCACATTCAAAATCCAGCGTCAGATCACGGCGCCGATACCTGCGACGGAGCGCGCATTCATCAAAGGCCGCCACTTCAAAGCAGCCACCCTCCTCCCACGCCAGCGAAACGCGTGCAAGAGCAGCCGGCGTGTTTCGAACAA